>NC_088342.1:17547500-17740000 GCF_036884655.1 Musa acuminata AAA Group
ATGGGCTTTTCAATCTGGCCCAATTCAGCCCTGTTAAGGGCCTAGTTGGCCCCTAATTAAGTTAGTGGGATTACCTCCCAATTCTAACTCAATCTACATTCTAACTATAATAACTAAGACATAATCAAAGCAATCTTGTTCCGGTATATCAATTGCTTTTCCGGCGAGCTTCTAGCGATCTTTCGACGAACTCTCGGCAATGTTCCGGTGAACTCCCGGCAAGCTCCCAGACTTTACGACAAACTTCTTAGCAAGTTCCAACGAGCTTCTTTAGCAAGCTCCAAGACTTCTCGGTTGGTTCTAGCAAAACTTCTGATGAACGTCCGGACTTCCGACAAACTCTTGAACTCTCAACGAAGTCTCAATCTTGACTCAGCACAACACTTGCTTTTTGTCTTATTGCTGCCGTAGTTAATCTTACACACTTTTCTTAATATATAGATTAGATCAAACAATTTACAATTTATTTCATCATCAAAATCCGAGATTCAATAATCTCCTTTTTTATGATGACAATCAATTGATGACGGAGTTAACCTTAACTCACCCTATCTATATGCCATACTTGAGAAAATACATTATTGAATTCAAGACCTTTGAATTCAAGCATCAAACTGATAAGTTTGTTGAATCTCGGATTTTGATGATAAAGTCAATTGTAATTTGTTTGATCTAATCTATATGTTGAGAAAAGTGTGAAGGATTACCTACGATAGTAGTAGGACATAAAGCAGGTTTTGTACCAGTGTCAAGATCGAGATCACATTGGGAGTTCGAGAGTTCGTCGAAAGTCCGGACGTTCGTCGGAAGTTTTGTCGGAACCAACCGAGAAGTCCAAAAGCTTGCCAAAGAAGCTCATCGGAACTTGCCAAGAAGATCATTGTAAAGTCCAGGAGCTTGCCGGGAGTCCGCTAGAGCATTATCGAGAGTTCGTCGGATGTTCGCCGGAAGTACGCCGGAAGCTCGTCGGAAGAGCATTTAACGCATCAGAACAAGAAGAGCTGTGATCATGTCTTAATTATCGTAGTTAGAGCATAAATTAAGTTAGAATTGGGAGGTAATCCCACTAACTTAATTAGGGGCCAACTAGGCCCTTAACAGGGCTGAATTGGGCTGGATTGAATAGCCCAATTAGCCCCTAAAAACATGGCCGACGGTGGCACCACCTAGAAGACCCAGTCTCCCAGGTGGTCTAAGCAATGGTACCACCCAAACTGGGTAGTGGTACTGCCAGCTGTTATTGCTGCCAGTGGTGGTATCGCCCCTGTCAAGCGGTGGTACTACCAAAGCTCGTTCTCCAAGCTCTATCAGGTAGTGGTACCGCCTATACTGAGTGGTAGTACCACCCAGACTAAGCGGTAGTACCACCCAGTGTCCGGTGTCAGGCGGTGGTATCGCTCAGTAATGGTGGTGGTATTGGAAATCCGGGAGTAGACACTTTTTGGCTCCATTTTTGAAGCTATTGGGGCCTATAAAAACCCCATCCTTTTCTGTATGAAAGGGCATGAAAACATTAAGATAATCTTGAGTTGTTGGGGCGTAAAAGTGTTATAAACAAGTGCTAGAGTCCTCCTCTCTTTCTATGTTTTGAGATCATTCAAGAGAGATGCGAGACTTGTAAGGGTTCTCTCCTAAACCTATGAAAAGGAGAAAGTGCTGCAAAAGGTAATTGGTCTTCAACTATTAAAGGAAGGCATGTAGTAGACGCCGGAGACCTCGTCGGAGGAGGAATCCAAAAGTGGATGTAGTTCACGTTGACCGAACCACTCTAAATTCTCTAAATTCCAGTTTGCTTTTCATTAGTGCAATTTACTTTAAGTGCAAATCATTTCATAGCAAACTGCTTCTCCCCCTCATCTTACTTATGCTCTCATATGTTTCAAGTTGCTATCCTTCCGATTCGATTTTCATTGGACATACGAAATATGTTATACGAAAATCAAAGAATTTTTCGCTGCACTAATTCACCCCCCCCTCTTAGTACCGCTCTTGATCCTAACAATTGGTATCAGAGCAAGGTTCACTCTCGTTTGATTTAAAACCCAAAAGAGATGACATTTGATGGCAACCTAGAGGGCCATTAAATTACACATCCACCCATGTTCAATGGGACGGATTACATATATTGGAAGACTAGAATGAGGATCTTCCTAATTTCAATAGATTTCGAATTATGAAATATTATAGAAAATAGTTTTCAAAAGTCTTCTCTTCTAATGAACGATTGGAATGAATTGGTGAAGAAGACTTTCGCTTTAAACGCAAAGGCTATGAATGCCTTATTTTGTGCATTAGATAAAAATGAGTTTAATCGAGTATTAGTTTGTGAAATAACTTTTGACATTTGGCACAGACTCGAAATGACTCATGCAGGCACTAGTAGAGTGAAGGAGTAAAAAATTAATCTTTTAGTGTATTTTTATTAGTTGTTTCAAATGAAACTGAGTGAGACCATTGGAGACATGTACACTCGATTTACGGATGTTGTCAATGGTCTAAAAGGATTTGGTAAAGGTTTCTCAGATTTTGAATTAGTTAATAAGATTTTAAGATCCCTTCTAAAAAGTTGGGATCCTAAAGTAACGACCATTCAAGAGGCCAAAGATCTAAATAATTTTCCTCTTGAAGAATTAATTGGATCACTAATGACCTATGAAATGACATGTAAAGCTCATGAAGTGCTTGAGGACACCCTTCCAAAGAACAATAAGGACATAGAACTGAGAACACAAGAATACCACTTGAAAGAAAACTCAAGTAATGAGGACTTTGATGATGACTTGGCACTCTTAACAAAGAAGTTCAAAAGATTCATAAAAAGAAATAAATTTAAAAATGATACTAAAAATAAATTTGAACCTAAGAAAGAACAAGTGATATGCTACGAATGCAAGAAGCCGGGATACTACAAGAGCGAATGTCCCTAAGCTAAGAAGAGGACACCAAAGAAGAAGGCTCTCAAAGCAACATGGGATGACTCAAGTGCATCCGAAGAAGAGGAGCCAACCAACACCGAGCAAGTTGCTCACTATGCACTAATGGTCATTGGAGATGAGGTAACAAGTTTAATTGATGCAAATTTATCATTTGATAAACTATCAAGTGTTTTTCATGAATTGTTCGATGAATATAGAATATTGAGTAAAAAGTACAACTCTTTGAAAAAGGAACATGCTTCTCTTATTAGCGACTTTGATATAGCAAAGATTGAGCATGAAAATAGCTAAGCTTCCTGCACAAAATGCCATGAACTAGAAATACTTCAAAAGGAAAACTTGCCACTCAAAGAAACCTTGAAGAAATTTGAGGATGGTAGCAAGTCCTTGAACATCATCCTTCCCAATAAGGGTCACATTCATAAAAAAGGTGGAATCAGATTTGTGAGTAGCTCTCACCAAAATCCAACCACCTTTATTAAAGGCCCTACCTTGTATGTATCACCTCACACCAAATGCAACTTTTGTTGCAAACATGGACATGTTGCGTACAAATGTCTATTCAAGAGATATAGTCCACATAAATTGACTTAGGTTCCTAAAAGAACCTCAAATGACTCAATGCAATATGATAAGCTAAGTAGATCGATTTTTTAGGCACCCAAGGTCAAATGGGTACCTAAAAATCATCTTTTTTTTATAGAAAAATGTACCATCACAAGCTAGGAGCAAGAGATGATACTTTGATTTTGGATGCCCAAGGCTTATGACCAAAGATCCAAAATAACTCATAAAGCTCTCTAGCCAAAATAATAAAAAGAGGATCATAAGAATTAAAAATGTTAGTTACAAAATGATACTTATAAGATCATAATGCAATAATTATTTGAAATCTTATGTGATAAACACTTGATCTTGATCTCTCAAACCTAAGAATTCTTATGCATAAGTTCACTTTCTCACTTCTTCCGGATTTCTAAATTTCTCGGATACATTCCCTCAATTTTTTTTAATCGAATTCTATCCAACACGATCATGAATTTGTTAAATTTTGTTTTCAGACTTTTCTTGATTCTTTGGATCACTCACTTAAATCATGATCATATAGTATGCGCAATGAGCCATATACATTTTTCCATATGAGTTGTTACGATGCTTGCGTACAAATTTTATATTGTGAATCATGAAATTATAGTATGCGTTTGTTTTATATATACGAGTTCTATATAATGTTTAAGTATGGTATGCATTTTATGTGATGAATCATAAACATACAATCTTCAATACGAATCTTCTCCTCTTATGATGTGAATTTTACATGATGATGTAAATAAGGTTGTGTGCTTCACAACAATAAAAATCTTGCAAAATTGGAATCACCTATGACAGCAACACACACCAATGTGAGCAGTGCTCACTACCTGCAGGCGATGGCACCGCCCAGCTGGCGGTAGCACCTCCAGTTGTCACGGGTTACGGGCGGTGGCATCGCTCAGCTGGCGGTAGCACCGCCAGTTGTCACGGGTGGCAGGCGGTAGCATCGCCCAACTAGCGGTGCCACCGTCCGCAACCTCTGCCCTATAAAAAGGCACTTAGGGCCGGCAGTAGAACTGACCCCAAGCCCTCCTACATTCATCCAAACACCTCTAAACACCTCTCCACCCCTTATTCTCCTTGATCCTCCTCTAGAAACTCTAGGAAACCCTCCTCTTCTTCAAATCCAAGGATCAATCTCAATCTTTCAAGAAGATCACTGCAAGGGTAATTCGCAAACCTCTTCTTTTAATTTATTGATAGATCTTGCATCTTATGTGTAGTTCTTGGTATCATTTATGTGTTTAGTCCCATGGCTTCTAGAAGATCCTATAAGTGTTAGGATCGGAGCGGCACTAAGAGGGGGGGGGGTGAATTAGTGCAGCGGATTAAAACTTCGGTTTCGACAAATCTTTCGTACGATAAGAATGGAACTTGAAAAGCTAAACTTGAAAGCGTATTCTTAAAGTTGTGCAGCAAAGGTAATAAGGAACTAAAGCATGTAAGAAGGTTTGCAGTAATGTAAATAGCAATAATGAAATGCAAACCAGAGATTACGTCGATTTTAAAGTGGTTCGGTCAAATGACCTACATCCACTTGCGAGGCCCCTCTTCGATGAGGCTCCCACCTTCCACTAGCAAATCTCTTGAAATGGAAGGGCAAATACCCCTCTTACAACCTTTTACAAGCAGTTCAACCTCTTATAAATTTTCAGCAAGAAAGAATGAGGAGAACTCTAGCAAATTGAAAACAAGAAAGGCAAAGACTCTTCTAAGACTTTTCTCTCAATCACTTGCTGCACAAAAGTTGTATTCTTAGCTGAGACTTGAGGGGTATTTATAGGCCTCAAGAGGATTCAAATTTGGGCTCCAAAAATTTGAATTCTCTTATGTTCCTGATGCTGGCGGTGCCACCGCCCAGCGTTCGGGTGCTGGGCGGTGCAACCGCCCAGCCCAGGAGGTGTCACCGCCCAGCTCTCGGGTGCTGGGCGGTGCCACCGCCCAGCCTAGGCGGTGCCACCGCCTAGGCCAAATCAGCTCACTGGTTGGGCTCCAAACTTGGCCCAAACCAGTCCGAACTCGGGCCCAATTGGCCCCTACTTGGGTTATAGGATTAACACCTAATCCTAACCCTAATTAACGTGCTAACTACGAATTTAAAGACATTTTATAAGCTATTACAAAGTCCGTAAGTCAAGACTTCTTCCGGCGAGCTTCCGGCGAACTTCCGACGGTTTTCCGATAAACTCTCGGAAACCATTCTGCGGACTCCCGGCAAGCTCCTAGACTTCACGATTTGATCTTGACGAGTTCCAACGAGCTTCTTCGGCAACCTCCGATCTTTCTCGGCGAGCTTCGTGAACTTCCAACGAACCTTCCGGCGAGCTTCCGAAAAACCCTTCGGCAAGCTCCCTACTCATTCTCGGCTAGTTCCGGCAGCATTCCCGACGAACCTTCGGACTTCCGTCGAACTCTCGAACTCGCAATGAATCCTTCGCGCTTGATTCCAGCACTTTGTTTCGCTTTATGTCTTCATCGTTATCGTAGTTTATCTTGCACACACAAACCAAAAACTCTACTCCGATCTAGACAATTATTATAAAGCGAATTGACATTCTGTTGCCCGGCACGTCATTGGTTGGCGCTTCGTCCGATTCTTCGACGCATCGTCCTCTCTTGCGGCTTGTTGCCCAATCAGCGGTTGACCTCCGCAACGCCGATATCCTTGGCGCAATTCCGCTCTTGGCCCGATGCCCGACGTCTGAAGCCTTCTGCCATCTAATATCCTAACGTGATCTCCTCCGGCGCAACGTCAATTCCTCCTGCCTTAATTATCTAATCCTGATCGAGTAGACCTGCATCACTCAAAATGCAGTTAAACATAAACATAATTATCAATTGGTTTCATCATCAAAATACGAGATTCAACAATCTCCCCCTTTTTGATGATGACAACCAATTGATGACGGAGTTAAACTTGACTCCCGGAGTTTAAACAAACTCCCCCTATCAATATGCCATATTGATAGAACCTTGAATTCAAACTGAATTCAAGTCATTGCAATATTCATCATGAATACTTGCAACACATCATCATGAACATATGCATAAACTTATGCATATCATGTCATCAACATACTTCTCCCCCTTTGTCATCAACAAAAAGGAGAAGTACAACTATTCTTTGTGTTTGTTATATGGGTTCAACTTATTGCATGAAAAACATAATATCAAGTTTTATCATCATGCAATCTAACGATTAAAGATGTGTAAGTTTAGAATGTTTGGTCTTCTTGAGATAGCTATTGATTGCTTGTCTTTAGACTACTAGCTAGCAGTTTTCACGATATGCAAGTTGCAAGCTAGCAAATTTTTGCTTCCTTTGCAATGTTTGAGCTAGCAATTTTTCTTCTATAGTAAGTTAGCATATTTTGCATTTTGAGATAGCAACTATTTGCTTCTCTTTAGACTATAAGCTAGCAATTTTTACGATATGCAAGTTTTACTACATACAAGTTAGCAAAAAATTATGAAAGCAAATACAAGATAGCTTTCTTGTGTAAGCTCATGATTCTTGCTTCTTATTGCAATGTGCAAGTTGCAAGTTTTGCTTCTTTTGCAATGTGCAAGTTTTCAAATTTTGCATCTTGAGCGAACAATATTTCTCCCCCTTTGTCATTGTCAAAAAGAAAAGAAGAATACAATTTTGTAGTTCTTTTTCCTTTTACAACGATTTCAAAATCATGACAAAGGATGAATAATCAAGTTATGAATGTCAAGATAATTTTTCATCATGAATATTTTATCATTGCATGCATCATTATCATAAGTTGAAGTATTACATGCATAATATCAGATCATCAGTCATAATTACATTAATGTTTCAATATAGCAATTTCTTCTCAGAATGTGTAACTTAGCACTCGTTGCTTCTCTTGATATTTGCGAGCTAGCTAGCAAAATTTGCTCCCCCTATGTCATTATCAAATAGAAGGGAATAACAATACAATAGTGTAATTCATTTCCCTTTACTATAATCTTCAAAACATGACAAGGGTTAAGTGTCAATCTTATTTGTGCATCATTATATTTTCAAATTAAAATATGCATATTTTCAAAAACCTTATATTTCATTTATGCATGATATTGAATAAATCGATCGACATTATGAGGATATCATACATGATACTAAAATTTTTAACTATTTATCAATATTTTGATCATGGTACCAAACAATCATCATTTAGAGCATTCATGATACAAAACATTAAATCAACATTTATCATTTTAGCAACAACTCATAGCATTTTAAATCATGATTTACATCATATGCAATACATCACATCATAATTAGAAAGCACAAGTATTGCATGCATCATTACAAATCATAAATGTTTCATGATGGTATAAATTTTGTCAAATTATATCCTACCATGCATGATCAAAACTTCTCCCCGTTTTATCATTGAAAACAAGAAAGAAGTAGGGAAGAGCATAAAAGTGTAAAATATTTCAATCATTTCAAGGCATTTATATCATACATATAAAGAAATCATATCATCAAAGATAAGACCATTTGAATACTAAAAGACATGATTCATTTTATCAAATCTCTTCCTTTTATAAATAACAAAAATTGTAGGTGTACAAAGAAGAGATTGTGATTAAAAAAGAATCTCAAGTAGTAAATCCAAGAAATCAAGATCATAATTTAAATACAAACTCATTCAAATTCAAATCGTCAAATTCATCAAAATCTCAACATTACTTTCAAGTGATTCAAAATGGTATACATAGATTTATCATAATAATCATCAAGATCAATAAGATAAAGAAAAATAAATTTTCAAGGAAAAAATATTTTTCTCTTTTTAGTTGTTTCAATTCATATGATTTTATTTCATTTATGCCAAATAAAAACATGTATCATGTTTAAAACCAAAAGTGTAAGATTTATTACAACAAAGATCAATAAGGCACTTCCATTATAGTAAAAATCAATAATCCGTAAATCGCAAGATTCATGATGCATAATTTTAAAATTTATTAAGCATGATCATTATGCATGACACTAAAACATGGTTTCAAAATGTTTA
The DNA here is from genome assembly GCF_036884655.1 of Musa acuminata AAA Group. NCBI lineage: Eukaryota > Viridiplantae > Streptophyta > Magnoliopsida > Zingiberales > Musaceae > Musa > Musa acuminata. The sequence goes on from NC_088342.1 coordinate 17,556,067, forward strand.
ATATTTTCATTACACAATTTCATCATTATGCATCATCATATTTTCAATTTCGAACATGCACAATTTCAAAACTATATCTTTTATTTTTCATGCATGATACAAATAACTCAATCATCAATATCGGCATATCATACATGATATTCAAGCATTCATGATAAATCATTTTGGCAACATGACCATAGCTATTCAAATGATAGTATCTAAATGTCAAAATTCATTACATCCTATCATGCATGATCATTAACTTCTTATTTGAATTTCATGCATTATTTCGTTTCATCACATAAGGAATATCAAGAAGAGTTATTGGGTGATGAGATAAATATTTCATGAGTACAAGGAATTGCATAAAAATCATATCATGAAAAGATAATAATAGAAGACACGTTTTGTTTTGAAAAATCTCCTCTTAAATAATCAAGGAAAAATCTTAGGAGATCATGATATAGATAAAATTCATTCAATCTTAGAATAAGATATTAATTCAAGCATATAAAATTTCTCAATTCATTATGAATCATAAAAAGAATTGTGGTTCCAAAATATCACGATTCATTTAGGAAAATTTTCTCTTTAGTGCACGATAAGAAGAAATATAGCAATGATACCAATCATAATTCATTTGGATAATAGATGCTAAAAAGGAACATTGAGGATACAAGATCTTGATTTTTATAGAGTAAATCTCATTCAAATTCAAATCATCAAATCAAAATCATTTTCAAGATATTCATAAAAAGATGATAAAATAGATTCATCAAACCAAGAATTTTCAAGAAAAATACTTTTATCTATTTAGTAGTTTCATATAAGTATGCCTTTGTCCTTTTTGTGCCAAAAAATATATATATATCATCAATCATTTAGGATCGAAAAATAAATTTCTTCATAACAACCATCAAGATCATTATGTATAACTTTTAAAATCTCATGCATAAAATGGTATTAAAACATTTAATATTTTCATTCCATCATTTTGCATTTTTATTGAACATAATTTTGAATGATTCTTATAGATAACTAAAACTTCTTTAGTTTTAATTTATATGATTGACTTTATCTTAGCATGCTCAAATTTTGTTCATATGTCAAAACCATACATCATGTTTGAAAACCAAAGACAAGGTTCATAAAAAAAAAAAAAAATCATCAACCCTTCCTTTCAAAAGTCATGCATCGTCATTGAAACTCAATATAGAAATCGTCAAAATACACATTCTTGCTCTCAAGCACATACATAAGATTAATCTTACTAGGTGTATAAGCATTAGATTTATATCTAACATTTTATTGCATTAACATAACACATGTAATTTTCAAGAAAATTAATCCTAAACTAAATTAAAAATAACTCATGAAAGTATTATGTAATTTCGAAATAAATTAGGGGGATTTCGATTACCTCATTGTTGAAAGTGGTTGAGGCGTAGTTTGCCACCTCGCCTTTCTTGATTTTCTCCTCGTCTTCGGAAGAGCTCAATTCATCCCAATTTTTATTCTTCTTGCGTTCAAAGCAAGTAGTTCCATTCTTTTTTCTTTTTAATTTTTGTTTCATTTGTAGTTTAAGTTCATCATCACTTGAGCTTATGCTCGAGTGGTCTTCATGTGTTCTATGTCCGAAATCCTTCCTGTCCTTTGGAAGGTGGTTCAAGTGTTCATTGTGTTCATCATGTGCATTGCGCACCATTTCATATGTCATCAATGAGTCGAGAAGTTCTTCAAGTGGAAAAATATTTAAATCTTTTGTTTCTTGTATTGCCGTTACTTTTGAATCCCAAGCTTTAGAAAGTGATCGTAAAACTTTATTAACAAGTTCAAAATTCGAGAAACATTTGCCAAGAGCTTGTAAACCATTGACGACATCCGTAAAACGGGTGTACATGTCAACAATAGTTTCGCTCGGCTTCATTTGAAAAAGCTCGAAATCATGCATTAAAATGTTGACTTTCAAGTCTTTGATTCTACTAGTTCCCTCGTGCGTGATTTCAAGTGTTCGCCAAATATCAAAAGCCGTTTTGCACGTTGAAATCCGATTGAACTCATTTTTGTCCAAAGCACAAAATAAGGCATTCATAGCCTTTGCGTTTAAAGAAAACATCTTCTTCTCCAAATCATTCCAATGGTTCATTGGAAGAGAAGACATTTCAAATCCATTTTCGACTATGTGCCATAAATTCAAATCCAAAGAAAGTAAGAAAACTCTCATTCGAGTTTTCCAATAAGTGTAATCTGTCCCATTGAAAAAGGGAGGACAAATGAGAGAGTGACCCTCTTGAAAGCCGTAAAGAGCCATTTCTATTTGGGTGTTAAACCAAGGTAGAAAAATGTGGCTCTGATACCAATTGTTAGGATCGGAGCGGCACTAAGAGGGGGGGGGGGGGGGGTGAATTAGCGCAGCGGATTAAAACTTCGGTTTCGACAAATCTTTCGTACGATAAGAATGGAACTTGAAAAGCTAAACTTGAAAGCGTATTCTTAAAGTTGTGCAGCAAAGGTAATAAGGAACTAAAGCATGTAAGAAGGTTTGCAGTAATGTAAATAGCAATAATGAAATGCAAACCAGAGATTACGTCGATTTTAGAGTGGTTCGGTCAAATGACCTACATCCACTTGCGAGGCCCCTCTTCGATGAGGCTCCCACCTTCCACTAGCAAATCTCTTGAAATGGAAGGGCAAATACCCCTCTTACAACCTTTTACAAGCAGTTCAACCTCTTACAAATTTTCAGCAAGAAAGAATGAGGAGAACTCTAGCAAATTGAAAACAAGAAAGGCAAAGACTCTTCTAAGACTTTTCTCTCAATCACTTGCTGCACAAAAGTTGTATTCTCAGCTGAGACTTGAGGGGTATTTATAGGCCTCAAGAGGATTCAAATTTGGGCTCCAAAAATTTGAATTCTCTTATGTTCCCGATGCTGGCGGTGCCACCGCCCAGCCAAGCGGTGCAACCACCCAGCCCAGGAGGTGTCACCGCCCAGCTCTCGGGTGCTGGGCGGTGCCACCGCCCAGCCTAGGCGGTGCCACCGCCTAGGCCAAATCAGCTCACTGGTTGGGCTCCAAACTTGGCCCAAACCAATCCGAACTCGGGCCCAATTGGCCCCTACTTGGGTTATAGGATTAACACCTAATTCTAACCCTAATTAACGTGCTAACTACGAATTTAAAGACGTTTTATAAGCTATTACAAAGTCCGTAAGTCAAGACTTCTTCCGGCGAGCTTCCGGCGAACTTCCGACGGTTTTCCGATAAACTCTCGGAAACCATTCTGCGGACTCCCGGCAAGCTCCTAGACTTCACGATTTGATCTTGATGAGTTCCAACGAGCTTCTTCAGCAACCTCCGATCTTTCTCGGCGAGCTCCGTGAACTTCCAACGAACCTTCCGGCGAGCTTCCGAAAAACCCTTCGGCAAGCTCCCTACTCATTCTCGGCTAGTTCCGGCAGCATTCCCAACGAACCTTCGGACTTCCGTCGAACTCTCGAACTCGCAATGAATCCTTCGCGCTTGACTCCAGCACTTTGTTTCGCTTTATGTCTTCATCGTTATCGTAGTTAATCCTGCACACACAAACCAAAAACTCTACTCCGATCTAGACAATTATTATAAAGCGAATTGACATTCTGTTGCCCGGCACGTCATTGGTTGGCGCTTCGTCCGATTCTTCGACGCATCGTCCTCTCTTGCGGCTTGTTGCCCAATCAGCGGTTGACCTCCGCAACGCCGATATCCTTCGCGCAATTCCGCTCTTGGCCCGATGCCCGACGTCCGAAGCCTTCTGCCATCTAATATCCTAACGTGATCTCCTCCGGCGCAACGTCAATTCCTCCTGACTTAATTATCTAATCCTGATCGAGTAGACCTGCATCACTCAAAATGCAGTTAAACATAAACATAATTATCAATTGGTTTCATCATCAAAATACGAGATTCAACACTAAGGACAAAGGGAAGAGGAGATTAGATGAAAATTATGACTCTCTACTTTTCGATTCTAATCAACATGCCCTAAAATTTCCATCAATAGAATCTAGATATGTTCATAAGGGTAAAGATATTGATTTAGATGAATTAATTGATTTGGAACTTATTCAATGGTTTGCTAATCTAGACATTCTCCCAATCCTTCAAATGAGTGAACTTATCTATCCTAGACTTGTTAGGCTATTTTACAACAATTTATATGTAGTTGAAGATAAAAGGGTATCTATCTATCTATTAGGACAACATTTACCCATTATGGATTGAACCATTTGCAACATCATAGGAATTCTAGTAAAAGAAAGAGGGTGTTATTTTAGAGGACAATGGGATGATGAAACAGTTGGGACTACTTACGTTGATGCCTTAGGAACAATTTTTGGCAATCCTAACTTAATGATTCTTCCAAAAAGCTACGAACATTTACTACCTTTAAGCACCAAAATACTTCATCACATCTTGATAAGTATAATTCTCCCTAAGTAATATCATCATGATGAAGTAAGTAAAATAGAACTAGGTACCATGTATTGGATTATGAAGAGACATAATAATTATTTTGGTTACCTAATCTAACAAAATATGATTGAACTATCAAAAAAGGACATGATGCTTTCATTGTTAGGATCGAAGCGGCACTAAGAGAGGGGGTGAATTAGTGCAGCGGATTAAAACTCGTAAGTTTGAAATCGATTTCGTAAATGTGTAGAGATTTCGATTCGACGAAGGATGACTTAGCTAAAATAGCTCGAGTAAAGGTAATCAAGAGTAGGGAGATGAAACCTGAACGATTTGCAGCTAAGTAGAGAAATGGTTCAGAAAATTAAACACTCACACATTCAAGGAACACCACGACTTATAGTGGTTCAGTCAAATGACCTACATCCACTTTCGAAGCCTTCTTCAATGAGGCTCCCAACTTCTACTAGCAAATCACTTTATAGGGAAAGGACCAAATACCCTTCTTACAACTTTCTACAAGTGGTTCACACTCTTACATATTTTTTCAAAGAGAAAAAGGGAGGTGAACACTTAAGCTATTGAAAACAAGACTTTGCTAGAGCTTTTTCTCACTTTCTAACTTCTCAAAAAGGTGTATTCTCTACTAAGAATTGAGGGGTATTTATAGGCCCTAAGAGGATTCAAATTTGGGCTCCAAATTTGAATTACTTTTGGGTTTCTCGGTGCTGGCGGTGCCACCGCCTGTCAGTGTCTGACACTGACAATGTACTGGCGGTGCCACCATCGAACCTCTTGGGTTATGGGCGATGCTACTGCCCAGTCTGGTAGTGCCACCGCCTGGACTATTCCAGCTCACTAGTTGGACTCCAAACTTGGCCAAAACCAGTCCAAACTCGGGCCCAATTGGCCCCTAACCGGGTTATAGGATTAACCCATAATCCTAACCCAAATTAGATACAAACTACGAAATTAAGACATAGCCCTAAGCAAATTTTAACCGGCAACATCGAGTTTCCTTCCGGCGAGCTTTCCGGCGAACTTCTGGCGGACTTCCGATACACCCTCGGATTTCTTCCGACGGACTCCCAGTAGGCTCCCGGTCTTGTGGCGAGTTCAACGAGTCTTTGGCAAGTATCTAAACCTTCTCGATGATCTCCGCGAACCTCCGATGATCTTTTCGGCGGACTTATGAAAACTTCGGCAAGTCTCCGATTCTTTCTCGGTTGGTTCCGGCAATACTTCCGACGATTCTTCGGACTTTCGGCGAACTCTCGAACACCCATTGAACTTGACTCCGGTAAACTTACTTTATGTCTTCAAGCTATCATAGTTAATCCTGCACACTTAACTCAATAATATGGATTAGATCAATTAACCCATCAATTGACTTCATAATCAAAATCCGAGATTCAACATCCATATGGTGGCTTAATCATAAGACTACTCCATGCCTATGATATTGTCATTCCACCCGAAGAAGAAGTTATAAAACTAGATAGATTTAGTATTATAAATAGAAATATACTTCGACGGATGAGATGCATATTCAGAAATGGTATATGGACTAGACTGCCTAGAAGGACTGATCCCCTCCAACCTAAACCAAAACCTAAAACACCAATTTTTAGAGGTAATCAATCTCCTCTAACTAGTCCCTTTGAGAAATCACTTCCAGTAGAGCAAGCACCCCCCTCATCTATCGATGACATAGGGACTCAGATGAATCATTTTGAACAACGACAAGATCGACTTGAACAATGCCAAGATCAAAATCTTAACTGAGTTACAGCAAATTCACCGACAGTTTAATACTTTGTTTAGACATTTTAACTTACCACCACCTTAATGAGTAGTGGATGAAATCTCTCTAATGTATTATGCTTACTTTTATGTTGTAATCTTATGTTGATTACCTTGCTGTTTGTAATCTTGAAATGCTGCTTAGTTTGATGCAAAAAAATTGTTATGATCTCATTTATGTTGTAATATTATGTTGCCTACTTTGATGGTGAAATTCTATGCTTACTTTGATGAATGTATCACTCTAAGAATTAGACTTGATAAATATTTTAACTAAATAAATTCCTTGATACATTCAACTTTTGGCATTTATAACCTGACGCATTATTTGATGATCATTTGTGAAGTTAGGAATGTTAATTTGTCCAAATGTATGAATTTGATGTATATCTTTTCTGGACTATCTTTTTGTATTTCATAAATGGAGCTTTCATGAACTTATTTCATTTTTATCTTCCTTGGTATCAAGTTTACTCCATACCCTTGCTCCATCACTTAATGATTTTTGATATATTTAATCACTTCATGGATTTCATTGACAAATACATCTCTCACAAGTTTATCTCTTGTGAATTTTTTTTTGAGAAATTGATTTAACTTATGAATTTCTTTTTTATATGATGCTTCTTAGTCTTCTCATGAAAGATGAATTTTATAAATGTATATCTTGATCTTTGAAAGATAAATTTTTAGTATGAGATGAATACTTGCAAGAGTAAGGAGTTGATTTCACTTGAATATCTTGATCCTAACAATTGGAGTTGATTTGATTTCACATGAATATCTTGATCCTAACAATTGGAGTTAATTTGATTTCACATAAATATCTTGATCCTTATGAAAATTGAAGCATGATTTAATGAAACTCTACTATCATTTTTAACTTGATTCAAATCATTTCACAAAGTTGGTTCTTAATAGATTTCTCCTTACTTTCCTTCTTCATACAAAGTTTTGATGATAAAAAAGGGGGGAGAAGTTGATAGAAGCTATCTCTTTAAATGTTTATAACTTTTACTGTGAGAACTTTTGAATGATATGATTGATATCGTCAAATACAAATTGAAATGTGGCATGAATTTTTACCACACTTGCATTATTAATTGTTCTCCTTTTTGTTGATGACATAGGGGGAGAAATAATACCAAAATTTGGTAAATTGATGACAAATGTATGCAATGCATTTCATCATATATACTTAAAATATTTGCTTGATAAATTTCTTTCATTATGATAAGATATCGAGAGCTTAACTTATAATTTTACAATGGATATCTTATCATAGAATGATGAATTGCTATCTTTATCATCTTTCATATTTGAAATATCATACTTGAAAATGGATGTCATGCCCTGGCATCATATTTTGAGAATGTTAGATCATGATAGGAATCAAGATGTGCATGTTGATAAGTTTAATGAATTTAACTTATCGGTTTGATTCTTGAATTCAAAGGCCTTGAATTCAAGAATGTCTTTTCTCAAGTATGACATATAGATAGGGAGAGTTAAGTTTAACTCCGTCATCAATCGATTATCATAATAAAAAAGGGAGAGATTATTGAATCTCAGATTTTAATGATGAAGTCAATTGTAATTTGTTTGATCTAATCTATATGTTGAGAAAAGTGTGTAGTATTAACTACGATAGTAGTAAGACATAAAGCAGGTATTGTGTCGTAATCAAGATCGAGATCACGTTGGGAGTTTGAGAGTTCGTTGAAAGTCCGGACGTTCGTCGGAAGTTCTGCCAGAACCAACCGAGAAGTCTAGGAGCTTGTCAAAGAAGCTCGTCAGAACTTGCCAAGAAGATCGTCTAAAGTCTAGGAGCTTACCGAGAGTCTGCAGGAGCATTGCCGAGAGTTCGTCGGATGTTCATCGGAAGTACGTCGGAAGCTCGTCGGAAGAGCAATTGACGCACCAGAATAAGAAGAGCTGTGATCATGTCTTAATTATCGTAGTTAGAGTATAAATTATGTTAAGATTGGGAGGTAATCCCACTAACTTAATTAGGAAACAACTGGGCCCTTAACAGGGCTGATTTAGGCTGGATTGAACAGCCCAATCAGCCCCTGAAAATATGGTCAATGGTGGCACCGCCTAGAAGACCCAGTCTCCTAAGTGGTCTGGGCGGTGGTATCGCCAGAGCTCGGTCTCCGAGCTTTGTTAAGTGATGGTACCACCTAGACTGAGCGGTAGTACCGCCTAGTGTCAGGTGTCAAGCAGTGGTACCGCCCAATAATGGCAGTAGTACCGCTAGGACCCCAAAAATACGAGATTAGACACTTTTTGGCTCCATTTTTAAAGCCATTAGGGCCTATAAAAACTCCACCCTTTTCTGCATGAAAGGGCACGAAAACATTGAGATAATCTTGAGTTGTTGGGGTGTAAAAGTGTTGTAAACAAGTGCTAGAGTCCTCCTCCTCCCTTTCTATGTTTTGAGATCATTCAAGAGAGGTGTGAGACTTGTAAGGGTTCTCTCCTAAACTTGTGAAAAGGGGAAAGTGCTGTAAAAGGTGGTTGGTCTTCACCTATTGAAGGAATGCCTTTAGTCGATGCCGGAGACCTCGTCCGAGGAGGAATCCGAAAGTGGATGTCGGTCACATTGACCGAACCACTCAAAATTCTAGTTTGCTTTTCATTAGTGCAATTTACTTTAACAGCAAATCATTTCATAACAAACTGCTTTTCCTCCTCATCTTGCTTATGCTCTCATATGTTTCAAGTTGCTATCCTTCCGATTCGGTTTTCATTGAATGTACAAAATATTTTATATAAAAATCGAAGAATTTTTCACTACACTAATTCACCCCCTCCTCTTATTGCCGCTCTTGATCCTAACAAAGTTAAGTTCATTTAAACTTATCAACATGCATATCATGATACTTGTCATGATATGCCAACCGCAAAATATGATGTCACGTATTTATCAATAAAAATGATGTCAAGGCATAACATACATTTTCAAATCCAATGATAATCATCATTGATATGAATTTCGAATATGAAATTTAGCAAGATAGCAAGTCATCATTCTATGACAAGATGGCAAGTTATCAAATTGTAAAATAGCAAGTTAAGCTCATAATATCTTGTAATGAAACATTTCAAGCATTTATGATAAGCATATAATCATATAAGCATTTTAAACGTTTCAAGCTTATACGATGTTTTACACTCTTTGTTTTGATATGTTTCAAATGATAAGCACATAAGCATTTATCATAAGATACATTGCATATATTATCATCAAATTATTATATTTTGGTATTATTTCACCCCCTTTGTCAACAACAAAAAAGAGAACAATTCAACAATGCAAGTGTGGTAAAAATTCATGCTGCATTTCAATTTGTATTTGATGATACCAATCATATTTCAAGCATTCATGACATGGTATCATTCAAAAGTTCTTAACATTTAAAAGTTATAAATGTTAAAGAGATAGCTAGTACCAACTTCTCTCCCTTTGTCATCAAAACTTTGCATAAAGAAGGAAAGCAAGGAGGAAATCCATTAAGAACCAACTTTGTGAAATCAAAAACACTAAATAAGTTTCATTAAAACATGCTTTAATCAAAGAGAAGGGATTCGTGAAAAGATCATACGAAATCAAATCCCCATTCTTGCAAGTGATTATCACGTACTAAAATTTATCTCTCAAGGATCAAGATATTCATGTGAAATCAAATCCTCACTCTTGCAAGTTATCATCTCATACTAAAAAATTCATAAAAATTCTTCCTTCATTAAGAAAGAATTCATGTGAAAGAATCATCATACAAAGAATAAAAGAAATTCCATGAATAAACCTTCATAATGAGAGGAGCATCACATCAAATTCATTTCTCATTAAAAATTCATAAGAATAAAATCCGTAAGAGATGTATATGTCAATGAATTCCATATATCAAACATTGATGGAGAAAGGGTATGGAGTAAACTTGATACCAAGGAAGATAAAAACGAAATAGAGTTATGAAAGCCCCATTCATAAAATACATTAAGAGAAGAATAGTTCGAAAAAGAAATACAATAAATTCATGCATTCGGACAATTTAACATGCCTATTTCTCTTCTAATGAAATCAAATTATTCTTCAATTAAGGGTTTTGTAAAGATATCGGCCAATTTATGCTTCGTATTAATGAATTCTAATATTATATCATGATTATTAACATGATCTCTTATGAAATGATACCTAATGTCAATATGTTTAGTTCTAGAGTGTTGAATAGGATTTTTCGTTAAGCATATTACACTTGTGTTATCACATTTTATAGAAATATTCTTAAGATAAATTATATAATCTTCTAATATGTTTTTCATCCATACGACTTGTGCACAACATGCACTAGCTACAATATATTCGGCTTCGGTTGTGGATAATGTAATCGAGTTTTTCTTAGAAGACCAAGAGACAAGTGCCTGACCTAAGAATTGACATATTCCGGATGTGTTTTTTTCTATTTAATCTATATCCACTGAAATCCGCCTCAGTATAAGCAATTAACTCAAGATTTTCATATTTTGGATACTATAATCCTAGATTAGTGGTTCCTTTAAGATATCTAAATTTTTTTTTAACTGCTTTAATATAAGATAGCTTATGATTAGATTGAAACCTAGCACAAAATCCTATGCTAAACATAATATTCGGTCTTGTTGCGGTGAGATATAGTAAACTACCTATCATACCTCTATAAGCTTTTTGATCAAATCTTTCTCTACTTTCGTCAATGTCTAACTTAGTGGAGGTACTCATAGGAGTATTGATAGTCTTTGAGCTATCCATATTAAACCGTTTTAGCAAGTCTAATACATATTTTGTTTGACTAAGAAAAGTACCATTACTAAGTTGTTTGATATGTAAGCCTAAAAAGAATGTTAGGTCACCCATTAGACTCATTTCAAACTCTTGACTCATGCTTTTGGCAAACGATTCACATAATGATTCATTTGTAGAACCAAAAATAATATCATCAACATAAATTTGAACAATTAGAAAATTATTTTCAAAATTTTTGATAAATAATGTAGTATCAACCTTGCCTTTAGAGAAATTATTTTGAATAAAAAAAGACCTAAGTCTCTCATATGAAGCCTGTGGGGCTTGTTTTAAACCATAGAGAGCTTTAGTTAATTTACACATGATTGGAGAACTTATCATTTTCAAATCCGGGAGGTTGTTCAACATAAACTTCTTCTGAAATAAAGCCATTAAGAAAAGCACTTTTAACATCCATTTGAAACAACTTAAAATTATTACTACTAGCATAGGCAAGGAGCATCCTTATGGCTTCTAATCGTGCCACAAGAGTGAAGGTTTCTTCATAATCGATACATTCTTCTTAGTTGAAACCTTTGGCTACTAATCTAGCCTTGTTTCTAACCACAACACCAAATTTATCTTGCTTGTTTCTAAAGACCCATTTAGTACCAATAACTAAATAGCCTAGAAACAAGCTTCTACACCTCATTTCTCTCAAATTAATTCAACTCTTCTTGTATTGCGATAACCCATAAATCATCTTTCAATGCCTCGTCAATGCATTTAGGTTCAATTTGGAAGAGAAAAGCGGCATTGGCATAAAAATTCTTAAGAGAAGAATGAGTTTGAACCCCTTTTAATGTGTCTTCTATAATTAGCTCCTTAGGATGAGCATCTACATACTTCCATTCCTTGGGTAAGGATGTTTCGAAAGAAGATGCATCCAAGTTGCTAGATGGAGAAGGGGTTTTATTTAAATTTAAAGCATCAAAATTAACATCATCATCAAGATCAATTTTCTTAACTTTGAAAACTTCATTAAAAATAACATGAATTGACTCTTCTATAACTCAAGTTCTTTTATTAAAAATACGAAAGGCCTTAGAGATAGAAGGATAGTGAAGAAAAATTCCTTCATCGGATTTTGTATCAAATTTACCTAAGGCATCTTTTTCATTCAAGATAAAGCATTTAGATCTGAAAACTTTAAAATATGAAATATCGGGTTTTTTATTATTCCACAATTCATAAGAAGTTTTGGAAAGTAATGGTCTTACTATAACCCTATTTATGATATAGCATGCCGTATTAACGGCTTCGGCCCAAAAATATTTGGGTAGGCTATATTCGTTCAACATGGTTCTTGTCATTTCTTATAAATTTCTATTTTTTCTTTTTACTACTCTATTTTGTTGAGGATTTCTTAGAGTAAAGAAATTATGATTGTATCCATTAGATTTATAAAAATTTTAGAAATTATGGTTTTGAAATTTACCACCGTGATCACTCCGAATTGATAAAATTACAAAACCCTTTTCATTTTGAAAAGTTTACAAAACTTAGAGAAATATCTAAAGCAATCACTTTAGTGTGCTAAAAAGTAAGTCCATATGTATCTACTATAATAATCTATGATGATAAATGCATATTTAATATCTCCTATGCTTGATGTAGCAATTGGTTTGAACAAGTCCATATGGATTAATTGCAATGGTCTAGAGGTGCTTATTTGGTTCTTTGGTTTAAAGCTATATTTTATTTGTTTTCCTAGTTGACATGCATCACACACATTATCTTTGACGAACTTAATGTGAGGAATTCCTTTTATAAGTTCTTTAGATGAAATTTGAGAGATTAGTTTCATGCTAGCATAACCTAATCTCCTATACTAAAGCCAAGCATCGTCATTTAAAATCGAAAAATATATTTCATTACAAAGATCTTCAATGTCGATAGTGTATACATTATTTTATTTTAGGACAATCACAGATGTGTTTTTGTGTGATTTTTCAATGATACAAGCATTCAATTCAAATCTAACAATATATCCTTTATCACACAATTGACTAATGCTCAAAAGGTTATGCTTTAAGCCATCAACCAATAACACATCTTTAATAAAAAGGTTGGATTTGTTACCTATGGTTCCTTAGCCAATGATTTTACCCTTATTGTTGTCTCTGAAGGTGATATATCCTTCGTCTAGGCTAATAAACTTAGAGAATTGAGATGAATCTTCGGTCATATGCCTTAGCATCCACTATCAAGGTACCATCTCTTGCTTCTAGCTTGTGATGGTATATTTTTCTATAAAGAGATATGATTTTTAGGTACCCATTTTACCTTGGGTGCCTAAAAAATTGATCGGCTTAACTTATCATTTTGCATTGAGTTCTTTACAGCTCCTTTAGGAACCCAAATCAATTAATGTGATCTACACCTCTTAAATGGACAATGATAAGCTTCATGCCTAAATTGACAACAAAAGTTACATTTGTTTCGAGGTGAAACATGTTGAATATCGTATTTTGATGATGAAACCAATTGAAAAGTATTTATGATTTGATCTGTGTTTTGAGTGATACAGGATGCTTCGATCAGGATGAGACAATTAAAGCAGAAAGAATCATGTTGGGCCGGAGGAAAATATGTCAGAAGATTGAACGTCGAGCCGAAGGATCAGTCGACATATCGACAGAAGGCTTTGGGCCATGGATTTGGGCATTGGGCCAAGAAGAGCGGATATTGCACCAAGGATATCGGAGTTGCAAAGATTAACTGGCCGATTGGGCAATAGGTCGTAAGAGAGGATGATGCGCCGAAGAATCAAACGAAACATCGATGGACCAATGACATGTCAGACAACATGATTCATGCTTAGTAATAATTATCTAGATCGAAGTGTATTTTACATATGCAGGATTAAGTATGATAGCAAGGCATGATGCAAAATGAAGTCTCGGAGTCAAGGACGTGATTTCGTTGGGAGTTCGAGAGTTCGTCGGAAGTCCAAACGTTCGTTGGAAGTTCTACAGGAACCAGTCGAGAAGTCCAAGAGCTTGTAGGAAGAAGCTCGTCAGAACTTGCCAAGAAGATCATCATGAAGTCTAGGAGCTTGTCGAAAGTCCATTGGAACATTGCTAGGAGATCATCGGAAGTTCACCGGAAGATCGCCGGAAGAAACCAAGACCTAGGGACTTATTTCGCTTGAGTATGCCTTAGATTTTGTAGTTAGCACATAATTAGGATTGGATTTAGGCCAACCCAATTAGGGGCCAGTTGGGCCCATGTAAGGATTGTGTTAGGCCCAATGAAAGGCCCAAACAGTGACCCAAGTGGTGGCACCGTCGTGGCACAGTCTCCGAGACTATGTCAAGCGGTGGTACCGTCAGTCTAGGTGGTGATACCACCCAAACACAGCCTCCGAGAGGCTACAGGCAGTGGAACCACCAGTCTGGGCGGTGGTACCGCCCAACACAGCCTCCTAGGCAGTGATACCGTTAGATTGGGCGGTGGTACCGCCTAATGCAGTGTTAGTGTCAGACTGACGCTAGCGGTGGTACCGCCCAACGCAGGCGGTGGTACCACCCGAACCCAGGAAATCCAGGATGAGATATTTTTAGGCTTCATGTTTAAATCAACTTAAGGCCTATAAATACCCCTCTCATCCTTGGTTAAACAACACAAGTATTGAGAGTAAAAAGGAAAGAAACTCTGTTGTAATCTTGTGTGAAACTCCTCTCAAAGTTCTAAGTGTTGGAATAGTTTGAGAGAGGAGTGAGTGGGGGTGTAAGGGTTATCTCCTAAACCTGGTAAAAGGAGAAAGAGCTGTAAGAAGGAGGTTGATCTTTGCCTATAAAGAAAGATCGATAGTGGGTGCCGATAGCCTCGATGGAAGAGGAATCGATGGAGTGGATGTAGGTCACGACGACTGAACCACTATAAAATCGGTGTGTTCTTCTCTGGTTTGCATTTCTATATTTAAGCAATTTGCTTTACTGCAAACCTCTTTGTTGAATCTCGTATTTTGATGATGAAACTACTTGATATATGTTTATGATTTAATCTGCGTTTTGAGTGACGCAGGATGCTTTGATCAGGATGAGACAATTAAAGCAGGAAAATCATGTTGTGCCGGAGGAACATGTCAGAAGATTGGACGTCGGGCCGGTAGATCGGTCGACGTATCGACAGAAGGCTTCAGGCAGTGGACTCGGGCATCGAGCCAAGAAGAGCGGTTATTGTGCCAAGGATATCGGAGTTGCGGAGTCAACTGGCCGATTGGGCAATAGGCCGCAGGAGAGGACGATGTGCCGAAGAATCAGACGAAGCGTCGAGGGACCAATGACATGCCGGACAACTTGGTTAATTGCTTAGGATTAATTGTCTCGATCGAAGTTTTGCTTTAATTGTGCAGGATTAACTATGATAATGATGAAGACATAAAGCGAAACAAAGTGTCGGAGTCAAGCGCGAAGGATTTGTTGCAAGTTCGAGAGTTCGACGGAAGTCCGAAGGTTCATCGGGAATGCTACCGGAACTAGCCGAGAACGAGTTGGGAGCTTGCCGAAGGATTTTCGGAAGCTCGCCGGAAGGTTCGTTGGAAGTTCGCGGAGCTCGCCGAGAAAGATCGGAGCTTGCCGAAGAAGCTCGTTGGAACTCGCTAAGATCAAATCGTGAAGTCTAGGAGCTTGCCGGGAGTCCGCAGAATGGTTTCCGAGAGTTCATCGGAAGACCGCCGGAAGTTTGCCGAAAGCTCGCCAGAAGAAGTCTTGACTTGCGGACTTTGTAATAGCTTAGAAAATATCTTTAAAATCATAGTTAGCACATTAATTAGGGTTAGGATTAGGTGTTAATCCTATAACCCAAGTAGGGGCCAATTAGGCCCAAGTTCGGACTGGTTTGGACCAAGTTTGGAGCCAAACCAAGTGAGCTGAAATAGTGAAAGAGGTGGCACCGCTAGGGTTGGAGGTGGCACCGCCCAGGAGAGGATCTCCCAGCGAAGCTGGGCGGTGCAACCGCCCCAGGCAAGAGGTGGCACCGCCTGAGCTCAGTCTTCGAGCAAGACTGGGCGGTGCAACCTCCCTTACAGAGCGGTGGCACCGCCTGAGCTCTGTCTTCGAGCTTTGGCAGAGAGGTGCAACCGCCTCAGTCAAGAGGTGGCACCGCCTGGGGCTCAGTCTCCGAGCCAGACTCAGGAGGTGCAACCGCCCCTGACAGAGAGGTGCAACCGCCTGGGCTCAGTCCTCGAGCTCTGCCAGGCGGTGCAACCTCTCCTGTCAGGAGGTGCAACCGCCTGATCCCGGAATTCCGGAATTTGATCGTTTTGAGCTCCAAATTTGAACTGGGTTGGGGCCTATAAATATCCCACCCATTCAGCACTGAAATCACAGAACACACACTCGAAATCTTGTTATCTTTCTGTGTTTCTTAGAGCTCAAAACTGCTAGTTCTTCTCTTTCTATTCTTCAAGTTTGAGTTGTAAAGAGAGGAGAGAAAACTTCTGTAAGGGTTGTCTCCTATGCCCGTCAAAAGGAGTGAATCTGTAAGAGGGTAGTTGGCCTTCGCCTATTGAAGGAAGGCTTCTAGTTGACGTCGGTGACCTCGTCGATGGAGGAAGCCAAAAGTGGAGTAGGTCAAGACTGACCGAACCACTCTAAATCTCTGGTTTGTGTTTATTTTGAGCACTTTATCATTACTGCAAACCTCCTACATAGCTACTGCTCTCTGCGCCTTTACGAACAAGTTTCTAAGTGCTGATCTTTCCGAATCTGCATTCAGACGTAAATCGGTGTTTTCATACATTACAGTTTACGTTTACGTTTTGATTCTGCAAAACTGTCTTCTGCGCTTTTACGAACGAAGTTTCTAAGTTCAGATCCCTTTAAAACTATGTTTTAGACGTAAACTACTTTTAAACGTAAAACTACGTTTAGACGTAAAACTGCGTTTAGACGCAAACTACGTTTAGACGTAAAACTACGTTTAGACGTAAAACTGCGTTTAGACGCAAACTGCGTTTAGACGTAAAACTACGTTTAGACGTAAAACTGTGTTTAGACGTAAAACTGTGTTTAGACGCAAACTGCACTGCGCTTAGACGCAATCTGATCTTAGACGCAAACTACGCTTAGACGCAAACTATGCTTAGACGCAATCTGCATTTAGACGTAAACTTCATTTAGACGCAAACTGCGCTTAGACGCAAACTGTGTTTAGACATAAACTGCACTTAATCATAAGTATTCTTAGAATCGGCTTTTGCATCAAAATAGTTTTTATCAAACGAACGCAGCTTTCGTTTTTAATCGCTGAAAGATTTCCGCTGCACTAATTCACCCCCCCCCCCCTCTTAGTG
Source organism: Musa acuminata AAA Group (assembly GCF_036884655.1). Classification (NCBI taxonomy): domain Eukaryota; kingdom Viridiplantae; phylum Streptophyta; class Magnoliopsida; order Zingiberales; family Musaceae; genus Musa; species Musa acuminata. The sequence goes on from NC_088342.1 coordinate 17,573,435, forward strand.
CTCTCGATCCTAACAATTGGTATCAGAGCGGGGTATTTCTCATTTCGGATTTACACCCGAGAGAAATGGCTCTTCAAGAGGGCTTTTCGGTCTTTCGTCCACCGTTCTTTAACGGATTGGACTACACTTATTGGAAAACTCGAATGAGAGTTTTCTTGATTTCTCTAAATCTGGATTTATGGAATATCGTTGAAAACGGTTTTCAACTTCCCTCTAAACCGATGAACGAATGGTCGGATTTAGAAAAGAAGTATTTTTCTTTAAACGCAAAGGCTATGAATGCCTTATTTTGCGCTTTGGACAAAAATGAGTTCAATCGGGTTTCTTTATGCGAAACGGCTTTCGATATTTGGCGCACTCTTGAAATCACGCACGAGGGAACTAGTAGAGTCAAAGACTCGAAAGTTAATATTTTACTGCATGATTTCGAGCTTTTTCATATGAAACCAAGCGAAACCGTTGTTGACATGTACACCCGTTTTACGGATGTCGTCAATGGTTTAAAATCACTTGGTAAAAGCTTTTCAGATTTTGAACTCGTTAACAAAGTTTTGCGCTCACTTTCTAAAACTTGGGATTCAAAAGTAACTGCTATTCAAGAGTCGAAAAACTTGAACCAATTTCCACTTGAAGAACTAATTGGTTCATTGATCACATATGAAATGACGTGCAATGCACGTGAAAAACTTGAGAACCACCTTCCAAAGAACAGGAAGGATTTGGGACATAGAACATTTGAAGACCACTCGAGCATAAGCTCAAGTGATGGTGAACTTAAACAACAAATGAAACAAAAATTAAAAAGTAAAAAGAACGGAACTACTCGCTTTGAACGCAAGAAGAAGAACAAAAATTGGGATGAATCGAGCTCCTCTGAAGACGAGGAGAAAATCAACAAAGGCGAGGTGGCAAACTACGCCTTTACGCCTTTCGACGCTGAGGTAATCAAAATGCCTTTAATTTACTTTGAAATTACATGATGTTTTTCATGATGCATTTTTCTTTTTCTTTAAATTTTCTTGAAAATTACATTTTTAACAATTTAATAATGCAAAAATATGATCATGCTTGTAATTTTGAAAATGAAAATGAAAATTGCATGTCTTATGTTAATGCAAGATAGAAATCTAATGATTGTACACCTAGTGAGATTAAATCTTATTTATGTGCTTGAGAAGCAAGAATGTATATTTTGATGATTTTCATATTGCTTTTCAATGACGATACATGGCTTTTGTTTGGAAGGCTTGATATTTTTCATTGTCTTTGTTTGTTAAATATGATGTATGATTTTGACATAAGAATAAAGATTTGAGCATGCTATTATAAAGTCAATCATATAAATTAAAACTAAAGAAGTTTTAGGCATTTATAAGAATCATTCAAAATGATGTTCAATGAAACCTTGCTTAATGTTGCAATGAAAATATTAAAGTTTTGATACTATGATTTGACGATTTTATGCATGAGATTTTAAAGTTATACATGATGATTTTTGTGATTGATGGTTTTATGATCCTAAACGTTGATGCATGTTTTCATTTGACATAAATGAAAAGGCATGCTAACATGAAATCGATCACTTAAGATGAAACACTTAAAAAAAAAGGGGGAGAAATATATGAATTGATATGTTTACTATCACTAATGTTGATATGGTTGATGCTGAAATGTTTACTAACGATGATATGGTTGCTATCACTGATGCTATGATAAGGCTATACTTGCATCACCAAGAAATATATGATTGCTATCATTGCTATATGCCCTGTACCAAGATATCAAACAAAAATTTGCATCATACAAGCTGATATCTTACCATGTGATGCAATGCTATACTTGCTAAAATATTCGAAATGTGTACATCATGCCCTGTATCAAGATATCAAACAAAATCTTGCTTCACAGTTTTACGCATTGATATCTTACCATATGATGAAATGCTACAATTGATGAACACTTGAAATGTAATCCTCTATCTTATTGATTTTTCAATAAATCTATGCTTGTCATACATGAATTCATTGAATGTAATTTTGAGGATGATTTCAGATTTGACAAATGCTTGATTCGTATTTACGACATAAGATACACTTTAAATATTAATCATGCTTCAATCATGCTAAATGCTTCAATCATTTTCTATCTCTAGAGTTCTCGATTTTGATGAAATACAAGTGATAAATTCATTTATGATATCTTGTAAATCACTTGAATTATGAATGAGTTTTTTATGATGTGTTAAAAGAATCACTTAAAAAGAAAATGCTTTTCCCATCTTATCGAGATTAATGATATTGTGTGAATCTCGAAATTGATTTTGATAGTAATAACGTTATTCATGTTATGAATCTTAAAAATGATAATATGCTTCAGGTGATAATATGAATACATGAAACACTTATGATATTCCGTGTATTCATAAAATATTTATCTCATCATCCAATAACTCTTCTTGATATTCCTTATGAGATGAAATGAAATAATGCATGAAATACAAATGAGGAGTCAATGATCATGCATAATAGGATGTAATGAATTCTGACATTTAGATACCATCGTTTGAATATCTATGATCATGTTGCCAAAACGATATATCATGAATGCTTGAATATCATGTTTGATATGCTCATGATGATGATTGATTTTTCGGTATCGTGCATAAAAAAAAAAATGAAATGTAATGTTAATGAATTTGTGCATTGAAACTATAATGATGCACAAATAAGAATGATTACTTACCTTTGTCATGATTTAGAAATTGATGTAAAGAGTTTTTCCCTTCTTTTTGACAATGACAAAGGGGGAGATAGATTGCTAGCACAATTCAAGAAAAAAGCAAAATTGACACTTCTCAAAAGAGAAGAAAGAGCTTGTTATCTTGAACATCACAAGCTTGCCAAACAAAAATTGCAAAAGTGCTATCTTGCCTATCTCAAGAAGCAAAACTTGCATATCGTAAAAATTTGCTAGCTTGCAACTTGCATATTTCAAGAAGCAAGAGTTGCCTTCTTGAACATCTCTAAATTGCTAGCTTGCAAGTTCTAAAATGTTGCAACATTGCTAGCTTGCATGTTATAAAAGTGTTATCTTATATGCTGTAAAACTTGCATATCTAAAACTTGATAGCTTGAATGTTCTAAGCATGATGTAACATTTGCTAAATTTTCTGGCTTCAAAACTGCATGATGATAAAACTTGATATTATGTTTTTCATGCAATGAGTTGAACCAATATCACAAACGCTTGATTGTGGTACTTCTCCTTTTTGTTGATGACAAAGGGGGAGAAGTATGTTGATGACATGACATGTTATGCATAATAACATGTTGCTTGGATTTTTGAATCCAAGAGTTTCTATCAATATGGCATATTGATAGGAGGAGTTTGTTTAAACTCCAGGAGTTAAGGTTAACTCCGTCATCAAGTAGTTGTCATCATCAAAAAGGGGGAGATTGTTGAATCTCGTATTTTGATGATGAAACTACTTGATATATGTTTATGATTTAATCTGCGTTTTGAGTGACGTAGGATGCTTTGATCAGGATGAGACAATTAAAGCAGGAAAATCATGTTGTGCCGGAGGAACATGTCAGAAGATTGGACGTCGGGCCGGTAGATCGGTCGACGTATTGACAGAAGGCTTCGGGCAGTGGACTCGGGCATCGGGCCAAGAAGAGCGGTTATTGTGCCAAGGATATCGGAGTTGCGGAGTCAACTGGCCGATTGGGCAATAGGCCGCAGGAGAGGACGATGCGCCGAAGAATCAGACGAAGCGTCGAGGGACCAATGACATGCCGGACAACTTGGTTAATTGCTTAGGATTAATTATCTCGATCAAAGTTTTGCTTTAATTGTGCAGGATTAACTATGATAACGATGAAGACATAAAGCGAAACAAAGTGTCGGAGTCAAGCGCGAAGGATTTGTTGCAAGTTCGAGAGTTCGACGGAAGTCCGAAGGTTCATCGGGAATGCTACCGGAACTAGCCGAGAACGAGTTGGGAGCTTGCCGAAGGATTTTCGGAAGCTCGCCGGAAGGTTCGTTGGAAGTTCGCGGAGCTCGCCGAGAAAGATCGGAGCTTGCCGAAGAAGCTCGTTGGAACTCACTAAGATCAAATCGTGAAGTCTAGGAGCTTGCCGGGAGTCCGCAGAATGGTTTCCGAGAGTTCATCGGAAGACCGCCGGAAGTTTGCCGAAAGCTCGCCAGAAGAAGTCTTGACTTGCGGACTTTGTAATAGCTTAGAAAATATCTTTAAAATCATAGTTAGCACATTAATTAGGGTTAGGATTAGGTGTTAATCCTATAACCCAAGTAGGGGCCAATTAGGCCCAAGTTCGGACTGGTTTGGACCAAGTTTGGAGCCAAACCAAGTGAGCTGAAATAGTGAAAGAGGTGGCACCGCTAGGGTTGGAGGTGGCACCGCCCAGGAGAGGATCTCCCAGCGAAGCTGGGCGGTGCAACCGCCCCAGGCAAGAGGTGGCACCGCCTGAGCTCAGTCTTCGAGCAAGACTGGGCGGTGCAACCTCCCTGATAGAGCGGTGGCACCGCTTGAGCTCGGTCTTCGAGCTCTGGCAGAGAGGTGCAACCGCCTCAGTCAAGAGGTGGCACCGCCTGGGGCTCAGTCTCCGAGCCAGACTCAGGAGGTGCAACCGCCCCTGACAGAGAGGTGCAACCGCCTGGGCTCAGTCCTCGAGCTCTGCCAGGCGGTGCAACCTCTCCTGTCAGGAGGTGCAACCGCCTGATCCCGGAATTCCGGAATTTGATCGTTTTGAGCTCCAAATTTGAACTGGGTTGGGGCCTATAAATACCCCACCCATTCAGCACTGAAATCACAGAACACACACTCGAAATCTTGTTATCTTTCTGTGTTTCTTAGAGCTCAAAACTGCTAGTTCTTCTCTTTCTATTCTTCAAGTTTGAGTTGTAAAGAGAGGAGAGAAAACTTCTGTAAGGGTTGTCTCCTATGCCCGTCAAAAGGAGTGAATCTGTAAGAGGGTAGTTGGCCTTCGCCTATTGAAGGAAGGCTTCTAGTTGACGTCGGTGACCTCGTCGGTGGAGGAAGCCAAAAGTGGAGTAGGTCAAGACTGACCGAACCACTCTAAATCTCTGGTTTGTGTTTATTTTGAGCACTTTATCATTACTGCAAACCTCCTACATAGCTACTGCTCTCTGCGCCTTTACGAACAAGTTTCTAAGTGCTGATCTTTCCGAATCTGCATTCAGACGTAAATCGGTGTTTTCATACATTACAGTTTACGTTTACGTTTTGATTCTGCAAAACTGTCTTCTGCGCTTTTACGAACGAAGTTTCTAAGTTCAGATCCCTTTAAAACTGTGTTTTAGACGTAAACTACTTTTAAACGTAAAACTACGTTTAGGCGTAAAACTGCGTTTAGACGCAAACTACTTTTAGACGTAAAACTACGTTTAGACGTAAAACTGCGTTTAGACGTAAACTGCGTTTAGACGTAAACTGCATTTAGACGTAAAACTACGTTTAGACGTAAAACTGTTTTTAGACGTAAAACTGCGTTTAGACGCAAACTGCACTGCGCTTAGACGCAATCTGATCTTAGACGCAAACTGCGCTTAGACGCAGTCTGCATTTAGACGCAAACTGCATTTAGACACAAACTGCGCTTAGACGCAAACTGTGTTTAGACATAAACTGCACTTAATCATAAGTATTCTTAGAATCGGCTTTTGCATCAAAATAGTTTTTATTAAACGAACGCAGCTTTCGTTTTTAATCGCTGAAAGATTTCCGCTGCACTAATTCACCCCCCCCCTCTTAGTGCTCTCGATCCTAACACTCTTAACTTACTTTATATCCACTACGCATCTTTCGTATACTTTCAAGCTATCTTTACAAAAACGTTTTCAAGTTATCCTCTCTCCGAAATGGTTTTCATCAAAATCGATTTTTATTGTACGAAGGTTTTTTGAACCGACATAATTTTACCGCTGCACTAATTCACCCCCCCCCCCCCCCCCCCCCTCTTAGTGTCGACTCTTTTCCTAACAGTTGGTATCAGAGCCTCGTTTTTCATATTTGGTTTAACACCCAAATAGAAATGGCTCTTTTCGGCTTTCAAGAGGGTCACTCTCTCATTCGTCCTCCCTTATTCAATGGGACGGACTATACATATTGAAAAACTTGAATGAGAGTTTTCTTGCTTTTGTTGGATTTAAACTTATGGTAGATCATTGAAAATGGATTTCAAAAGTCTTCTACTCTAATGAAAGAATGGAATAATTTGGAGAAGAAAACTTTTTCTTTAAATGCTAGAGCTATGAACAATCTATTTTGCGCCTTAGACAAAAACGAGTTTAATCGGGTTTCTACTTACGAAACGGCTTTCGACATTTGACATATTCTTGAAACCACTCACGAAGGCACAAGTAGATTAAAAGTTTCGATGGTCAATCTTTTAATTCACGATTTTGAACTATTTCGAATGAAGCCAAGCGAAACCATTGTTGATATGCACACCCATTTTACAGATGTCGTCAATGGTTTAAAAGCTCTTGGCAAATGCTTTTCTAATTTTGAACTCGTTAACAAGATTTTACGATCGCTTTCTAAGAATTGGGATTCGAAAATAACTACTATTCAAGAATCAAAAAATTTGAATACTTTTTTGATCGAAGAACTTATCGGGTCTCTAATGACTTATGAAATGACGTGCAATGCACGTGAAGAACGTAAGAACCACCTTCCAAAGAACAAAAAGGATTTCAGACTAAGAAAAATTGAAGACCACTCGAGCATAAGCTCAAGTGATGGTGAACTTGAACTCATCACTATGAAATTTAAAAAGTTCATGAAACAAAAATTAAAGAACAAAAAGAATACAACTACTTGCTATGAACGCAAGAAGAAGAAGGTGACTTTAGACGAATCGAGCTCATCCAAAGACGAGGAGAAAATCAACAAAGGCGAGGTAGCAAACTACACCTTAACTGTTAGGATCAAGAGCGCACTAAGAGGGGGGGGTGAATTAGTGCAGCGGAAAACTTATGCGATTTCAGAAAATATTTCGTACGTTCGAAGGAAATAGATTCGAAAAGATAATTACTTTAAAATGTAAGAGAGCATAAGTGTAGTGAAAGCAAGATGAGGAGAAGAAGTACTTTGCTATAAAATGATTTGCAGTTCAAGAAGATTGCTCAAAATGAAATGCAAACCAGATTTAGAGTGGTTCGGTCAATCGTGACTTACATCCACTTTCGGTTTCCTCCTCCGACGAGGTCACTGGCGCCCACTAGAGGCCTTTCTTCAATAGGCGAAGGCCAACCACCTTTTATAGCTTTTCTCCTTTTGCTGGGTTTAGGAGACAACCCTTACAAGTTTCACTCCTCTCTTGAATGATCTCAACACTTAGAAAAGGAGGAGGAGAACTCTAACACTTTTACAACTCTTTGATACTTCAAAGACTCAAGAATGTATCAAGTTTTCATGCCCTTTCATGCAGAAAAGGGTGGGGTATTTATAGACCCCAATGGCTTTCAAAAATGGAGCCAAGAAGTGTCTTATCCCGGATTTCTAGGGTCCTGGCGGTACCACCACCATTACTGGGCGGTACTACCGCTTGACATTTGACATTGGGCAGTATTACCGCTGAGTCTGGGCGGTACTACCGCCTGACAGAGCTCGAAGACCGAGCTCTAGCGGTACCACCACCTGATAAGGGTGGTACCACTACTAGCAGCAATAACTATCGACGGTACTACTGCCTGACAGGGGCGGTACCATCACCCAAAATTCTTGGGAGACTGAGTCTCCCAGGCGGTGCCACCGCCAGCCAAGAATTCAGGGGCTGAATGAGCTATTCCATTTGGCCCAATTCAGCCCTGTAAAGGGCCCAATTGGCCCTTAATTAAGTTAGAGTGATTACCTCCCAATCCTAACTTAATTTGTACTCTAACTACGATAATTAAGACATGTTTACTGCACTTCTTGTTCTGGTGAATCAATTGCTCTTCCGGCGAGCTTCTAGCGTACTTCCAGTGAACAACCGACGAACTCTCGGCAATGCTCCAGTGGACTCCCGGCAAGCTCCTGGACTTTGCGACGATCTTGTTGGTGAGTTCCGATGAGCTTCTATGGCAAGCTACTGGACTTCTCGGTTAGTTCCTGCAGAACTTTCGACGAACATCCGGACTTCCGTCGAACTCTCGAACTCCCAACGTGATCTCGATCTTGACTCTGGCACAACACCCGCTTTATGTCTTACTGTCATTGTAGTTAATCCTGCACACTTTTCTCTACATATAGATTAGATCAAACAGATTACAATTGACTTCATCGTCAAAATCCGAGATTCAACATTAACGACTTTCTACAACGAGGTAAACAACTCAAACGAAACTCCCTTAGTTTATTTTGAAATTACTTGATGTTCTTCATGAGTTAATGAGTTTTTATTCAAATCATGATCTTGATCTCTTGGAATTACTTGAGATTTTTTTCAAGATCTCTTCTTTGCACTCCTACTATTTTTTCTTGGTATTTTATTTAAAGAAGAGATTTACTATATGAATCATGTCTTTTGGTATTTAATTGACCTTATCTTTCATGACATGATTTCTTTGTATTTATGACTTGTATGTCATGAAATGATTAAAATATTTTATACCATTATGTTCCTCCCCTCTTCTTCTTGTTTACAATGACAAAAGGGGAAAGAAAATAACTAGCATCTCAAGAAAACCAAATTATTGCTAGTTTGAATGATAAACTTAGACATCTTGATTTCTCGAATTTTAGACTTGATCTTTCATTTTTGATGATTGAAATAATGATTGAAACATTGATGTAATTATGAATGATGATTTGATATTATGCATGCAACACTTCAACTTATGAAAATGATGCCTACAATGATAAAATATTCTTGATGAAAAATTATTTCGATATTCATAACTTGATTTTTCATCTTTGTTATTCATTCTTTGTCATGATTTGAAAATTATTGTAAAGGAAAAAAGAGATACAAAATTATATTCTTCCCTCCTTTTTGACAATGATAAAGGGGGAGATAGCTAGCTTGCAGTCAAGAAGATACAAAAACTTGTTTGCTTGCTTACACATCTAAAGAGAAGATGCAAACGTACTTTATGTAACTTGCTTTATGTAAAACATTGTATCTTGCTAGCTTGTTATCTTGCATTATTTTTCAAAAATTTGCTAGCCTTCATACTTCAAAGAGAAGTAACACTTGCCAAATTTCTAGCTTGCATATTGTAAAATGATGTAAAATTTTGTTAGCTTACGTTTTGCAAAAGAAGAAAAAAATCACACTTTTTAAAAGAGAAGAAAATGATATCTTGAACATCACATAAGATTGCTAGCTTGCCTTTCTTAAGAAGCAAAAATACAAACTTGTAAAATTTAAAATCTTTCACGTCTTCAAAATTAATGATGATTTGGTGATTATGCATGTTGTAGGGAGAAGAACAAATATGCTAGCTGTATGTTATAAAACTTGCATATCGTAAAAATTGCTAGCTTGTAATCTAAAGAGAAACAAAAAGTTGCTATCTCAAGAAAAGCAAACATGCTAAACTTGTACATCTTTAATTAGTGCTAGCTTGCATAATGATAAAACTGAAAATTATGCTTATTATGTAATGACTTGAACTTGTTTGTCTAAAACACTTGATAATTAAACTTCTTTTTTTGTTGATGACAAAGGGGGAGAAGTATGTTGATGTTATGCATGATTTTATCATGATATGTTGATTGGATTTTTAAATCCAAGAGTTCTATCAATATAGCATATTGATAGGGGGAGTTTGTTTAAACTCTGGGAGTTTGTTTAAACTCCGTCATCAATTGGTTGTCATCATAAAAAAGGAGGAGATTGTTGAATCTCATATTTTGATGATGAAACCAATTGATAAGTATTTATGATTTGATCTGCGTTTTAAGTGACGCAGGATGCTTCGATCAGGATGAGACAATTAAAGCAGGAAGAATCATGTTGGGCCGAACGAAAACATGTCAAAAGATTAGACGTCGGGCCAAAGGATCGGTCGACGTATCGACAGAAGGCTTAGGGCCATGGATTTGGGCATCGGGCCAAGAAGAGCGGATATTGCACCAAGGATATCGGAGTTGCAGAGGTCAACTGGCCGATTGGGCAATAGGTTGTAAGAGAGGACGATGCACCAAAGAATCGGACAAAGCGTCGATGGACCAATGACATGCCGGACAACATGATTCATGCTTAGTAATAATTGTCTAGATCAAAGTTTATTTTATATGTGCAAGATTAACTATGATAGCAAGGCATGAAGCAAAATGAAGTCCCAAATTCAAGGACGCGGTTTCGTTGGGAGTTCGAGAGTTCGTCGGAAGTTCTATAGGAACCAACCGAGAAGTCCAGGAGCTTGTCAGAAGAAGCTCATTGAAACTCGCTAAGAAGATCATCGTGAAGTCCGGGAGCTTGCCGGAAGTCCGTTGGAACATTGCCGGGAGATCGTCGGAAGTTCACCGGAAGATCGTCGGAAGCTCGCCGGAAGAAACCAAGATCTAGGGACTTGTTTAGCTTAAGTATGCCTTAGATTTCGTAGTTAGCACATAATTGGGATTGGATTTGGGCTAACCCAATTAGGGGCCAATTGGGCCCATGTAAGGACTGTGTTGGGCCAAATGAAAGGCCCAAACAATGACCCAAGAGGTGGCACCATCGTGGCATAGTCTCTGAGACTGTGTCAGGTAGTGGTACCGTCGGTCTGGGCAGTGGTACCACCCAAACACAGCCTCCAAGAGGCTACAGGCAGTGGTAACACGGCGGTGGTACCACCCAACACAGCCTTCCAGGCGGTGGTACCGCCCAGTGCAGTGTTAGTGTTGTTGAATCTCAGATTTTGATGATGAAACCAATCAATATGTGTTTATGTTTTAATCTGCGTTTTGAGTGACGCGGGATGCTTCGATCAGGATGAGACAATTAAAGTAGGAAAAATCATGTTGGGCCGGAGGAACATGTCAGAAGATTGGACGTCGAGCCGGTGGATCGATCGACGTATCGACAGAAGGCTTCGGGCCGTGGATTCGAGCATTGGGCCAAGAAGAGTGGGTATTGCGCCAAGGATATCGGAGTTGCGGAATCAACTAGCTGATTGGGCAATAGGCCGCAAAGAGAGGATGATGCGTCGAAGAATCGGATGAAGCGTCGATGGACCAATGACATGTCAGACAACTTGATTAATGCATAGTATTAATTGTCTAGATCGAAATTTATTTTACATATGCAGGATTAACTATGATGGCAGTAAGATATGCAGCAGGTGTTGAGCCGGAGTTAAGACAAAGATCACGTTGAGGGTTCGAGAGTTCGTCGGAGGTTCTGCGAGAACAATCCGAGAAGTCTAGGAGCTTACCAAAGAAGCTCGTCGGAACTCGCCAAGAGGATCGTCACAAGTCCAGGAGTATGCCAGGAGTCTACCGGAGCATCGCCAAGGGTTCGTCGGATGTTCGTCGGAAGTTCGCCGGAAGTTCGTCGGAAGAAGCGATTAACGCACCGGAATTGGGCCGAATGGATCAGTCCATTCGGACCTAGAATTCTTGCCAAGCGGTGGCACCGCCAGGGCAAGCAATGACATCGCCCAGGAGAGTTGGTCTCCCAGGAATTCTGGGTGGTAGTACCGCCCCTGTCAGGCAGTGGTACCGCTAGTAGTTATTACTGCTAGCGGTGGTACCGCCCCTGTCAAGCGATGGTACCGCCTGAGCTCAGTCTCCGAGCGATGTCAGGCGGTAGTACCACCCAGACTGAGCGGTAGTACTGCCCAGTGTCAGATGCCAGGCAGTAGTACCACCCAGTTATGGTGGTGGTACCGCCAGGTCCCCGAAAATCCAGGAGATGACACTTTTGAGCTCTAAATTCAAACTGATTGGGGCCTATATAAACCCCACCCTTTCTGCATGAAAGGGTAACTAAAAGCTTACTTTTATTCTGAGTATTTGAGAGCTTAAAAGTGTTATAAAAGCCAGAGTTCTTCTCCCTCTTTCTTTCTAAGTGTTGATCATTCAAGAGAGAAGTGAAAACTTGTAAGGGTTGTCTCCTAAGCCCGTCAAAAGGAGAAAAGCTGTAAAAGGGTGGTTGGCTTTCGCCTATTGAAGAAAGGCCTCTAGTGGACGTTGGTAACCTCGTCGGAGGAGGAAGCCAAAAGTGGATGTAGGTCAAGATTGACCGAACCACTCTAAATCTCGGTTTGCATTTACATTCTGCTCTTTATCTTAACTACAAACTGCCTCCGTTGCTTTACATCATCTATACTTATGTTTGCTCCCAAGTTAAAGTTCTTTCCGAAACAGTTTTTATACGAAAGTCTTTTTAACCAATGAAAGTTTAACATTGCACTAATTCACACCCCCCCCCCCCCCCCTCTTAGTGCCGACCCCGACTCTTGATCCTAACAAGTGTCAGACTGACATTGGCAGTGGTACCGCCTGAACCCAAGAAACCCGGGATAAGATGTTTTTAGGCTCCAAGTTTGAATCAACTTGAGGCCTATAAGTACCCCTCTCATCCCTAGTTAAACAACATAAGTATTGAGAGTAAAAAGGAAAAAAACTCTGCTGTAATCTTGTGTGAAACTCCTCTCAAAGTTCTAAGTGTTAGAATAGTTTGAGAGAGGAGTGAGTGGGGGTGTAAGGGTTATCTCCTAAACCCAGTAAAAGGAGAAAGAGTTGTAAGAAGGAGGTTGATCTTCGCCTATAAAGGAATATCGATAGTGGATGCTGATGGCCTCGATGGAAGAGGAATCGGTGGAGTGGATGTAGGTCACGACGACCAAACCACTATAAAATCAGCGTGTTCTTTTCTAGTTTGCATTTCTATATTTGAGCAATTTACTTTACTGTAAACCTCTTAACTTGCTTTACATCCACTATGCATCTTCTGTACGCTTTCAAGCAATCTTTACGAAAACACTTTCAAGTTAACCTCTCTCCGAAACGGTTTTCGTCGAAATCGATTTTTATCGTACGAAGGTTTTTTGAACCGACGTAATTTTACCGCTGCACTAATTCACCCCCCCCCCCTTCTTAGTGCTAACTCTTTTCCTAACAAAACATGCAAGATAGGGCCTTTAATAAAGGTGGTCGGATTTTGGTGAGAGCTACTCACAAATCCGATTCTGCCTCACTTATTAATGTGACCCTTATTGGCAAGGATCATGTTCAAGGACTTGCTACCAACCTCAAATTTTTCTAAGGTTTCTTTCAGTAGCAAGTTTTCCTTTTGAAGTATTTCTAATTCATCACATTTCATACATTGGGCTAAATTATCATTATACTCAACTTTTAATCTATCGAAATCACTAATAAGAGAAGCATGCTCTTTTTTCAATAATTTATATTTTTACTAATTAATTTATATTCATCAAATAAATCATGAAAAGTATTTAATAGTTCATCAAATGATAAATTTGCATCAAATGAACTACTCTCCTCATCTCCAATAGCCATTAGCGCATAGTGAGCAACTTGCTTGGTGTTAGTTGGCTCCTCTTCTTCGGATGCACTTGAGTCGTCCCATATTGCTTTAAGAGCATTCTTCTTCTTTAGTTGCTTCCTCTTTACTTGGGGACATTCACTCTTGAAGTGTCTCGACTTCTTGCATTCATATCATATCACTTGTTCTTTCTTAGGTTCAATTTTATTTTTAGTATCATTTTTAAATTTATTTCTTTTTTAAAAATTTTTTGAACTTTCTTGTTAAGAGTGTAAGTCTTCATCAAAGTCCTCATCACTTAGAATTTTCTTTCAAGTGGTCCTCTTGAGTTCTTAGTGTCATATCCTTCATGTTCTTTAGAAGGTTATTCTCAAGCTCTTCATGAGTATTACAAGTCATCTTATAGGTCATTAGTAACCCAATTAGTTCTTCGAGAGGAAAGTTATTTAAATCTTTGGCCTCTTGAATGACCATGACTTTAGGGTCCCAACTCTTTAGAAGGGATCTTAAAATTTTATTAACAAGTTTAAAATTTGAGAAACCTTTACCAAGTCATTTTAGACCATTGACGACATCTGTAAATCGAGTGTATATGTCTCTAATGGTCTCACTTAGTTTCATCCGAAACAACTCATAAGTGTGTACTAAAAGACTAATTTTCGACTTTTTTACTCTACTAGTGCCTTCATGAGTCACTTCGAGTGTGTGCTAAATATCAAAAGTCGTTTCATAAATTGATACTTGATTAAACTCGTTTTTATCTAATGCACAAAACAAGGCATTTATAGCCTTGGCATTTAAAGTGAAAATCTTCTTCTCTAACTCATTCCAATCGTTCATTAGAAGAGAAGACTTTTGAAACTCATTTTCTACAACATTGCATAATTCGAAATCCATTGAAATTAGGAAGATCCTCATTCTAGTCTTCCAATATGTATAATCTGTTCCATTGAACATGGGCAGACGTGTAATTGAATGACCCTCTTGGTTGTCGCAAATGACATCTCTCATGGGTTTTAAACCTAACGAGAGCGAACATTGCTCTGATACCAATTGTTAGGATTAAGAGCGACACTGAAAGGGGGGGGTGGGGTGAATTAGTGCAGCGAAAAATTCTTCAATTTCATAAAATATTCGTCTCGATTCAAATCGTTCTGGAAAGATATCGAACTTTAAAACTTTTGTAAGAATGTAAGGAGAAGCTCGAGGAGATTTTCAGTAAATTAAATTATAGAAAAGGAAAAGCAAACCAGAATTTAGAGTGGTTTGGCCAATGAGACCTACATCCACTTCGGATTCCTCCTCCGTCGAGATCACCGGCGTCCACTAAAGGCCTTCCTTTAACAAGCGAAGACCAACCACCTTTTATAGCACTTTCTCTTTTTTACGGGCTTAGGAGATAACCCTTATAAGTCTCACACCTCTCTTGAATGATCTCAACACTTAGAAAGGGAGGAGGAGGACTCTAGCACTTTTTATAATGCTTACTCAAGAATTCAAGATTATGCCAATGCTTCCATGCCCTTTCATGCAAAAAAGGGTGGGATTTTTATAGGCCCCATTAGCTTCAAAATTGGAGTCAAAAAGTATCATATCCCTAGATTTCGGGGTACTGGCGATACCACCGCCATTACTGGCGGTGCTACCTCCTGCAATCTAACACTAGGTGGCACCATCGCCCAGTCTGGGCGGTACGACCTCCTAATAGAGCTCGGAGACTGAGCTTTGGTAGTACCAATGCTTGATAAGGGTGGTACCACTGCTGGAAGCATTAACTACTAATGGTACCACCGCCCAATCTGGGTTGTACCATCGCCCAGACCACCTGGGAGACTGGGCCTCCCAAGCGGTGCCACTGTCGGCCATGATTTCAGGGGCTGAATGGGCTTTTCAATCTGGCCCAATTCAGCCCTATTAAGGGCCTAGTTGGCCCCTAATTATGTTAGTGGGATTACCTCCCAATTCTAACTCAATCTACTATCTAACTATAATAACTAAGACATAATCAAAGCAATCTTGTTCTGGTACATCAATTGCTCTTCTGGTAAGCTTCCGGAGATCTTCCGACGAACTCTCGGCAATGTTCCGGCAGACTCCTGGCTGTTAGGATCAGGAGCACTAAGAGGGGGAGGGTGTGAATTAGTGTAGCGAAAAACTTTCAACGATTAAAACTACATTCATACGTTGAAATCCGATTCTTTTTGTTCTTAAATTTTTGTTTCTTAAATTTTTTAAATTTCTTAGTGAGTAGTTCTTGTTCACCATCACTTAAGCTTATGCTCGAGTGGTCTTCAAATGTTCTATGTCCCAAATTCTTCTTATTCTTTGGAAGGTGGTTTTGTTCATCACGTGAATTGCACGTCATTTCATAGGTCATCAAAGGCCTGATTAGTTCTTCAATCAAAAAGGTATTTAAATTTTTTGATTCTTGAATAGCGATTATTTTTTAATCCCAAGTTTTAGAGAGTGAGTGCAAAACTTTACTAACAAGTTCAAAGTTTGAAAAGGTTTTACAAAGTCCTTTTAGACTATTGACGATATCCGTAAAACGGGTGTACATGTTTCCAATAGTCTCTCTTGGTTCCATACGAAACATCTCAAAATAGTGCATCAAAAAATTTATTTTAGAATCTTTTACACTACTTGTGCCTTCGTGTGTGATTTCAAGAGTGCACCAAATATCAAAAACTATTTTGCACAAAAAAACATGATTAAACTCATTTCTATCTAAGGCGCAAAACAAGGCATTCATAGCCTTTGTATTTAGAGAAAACGTCTTCTTCTCCAAATCATTCCAATGGTTCATTGGAAGAGAAGATATTTCAAATCCGTTTTCAACTATATGCCATAAATCAAGATTTAACGAAAGCAAGAAAACTTTCATTCGAGTTTTCCAATAAGTGTAGTCCGTCCCATTGAAGAAGGGAGGACGAATGAGAGAGTGACCCTCTTGGTTGCCAAAAAGAGCCATTTCTCTTGGGTATTAATCCAAGTGAGAAATAATGAGGCTCTGATGCCAACTGTTAGGATCAGGAGCACTAAGAGGGGGGGGTGAATTAGTGCAGCGGAAAAATTTCGACGATTAAAACTGCGTTCGTACGTTGAAATCTGATTTTGACGTAAAAGTTGTTTCGTGCAGATAATAACTTTGAAAGCTTACGGAAACGTATTTGAAGTAAAGTAAGGAAGGCAGTATGCAGTTAAGATAAATAGCAAGAATAAAATGCAAACCAGAGAAGACGGTAGTTTATAGTGGTTCGATCAATCGGGACCTACATCCACTCCTCTAATTCCTCTTTTGTCGAGGCCACCGGCATCCACTAACGATCTTCCTTTGCTAGACGAAGATCAATCTCCTTCTTACACCCCTCTTCTCCTTTTACCGGGTTTAGGATACAACCCTTACAAGCACTCACTCTCATCTCTTAAACAAAATTTTAATACTTAAGCTAGAAGAGAGTTTCTCAATTGATTTCTACAACGTTTCTTTCCTTTTTTGCTCTTTGTGCCTGTGTGCTTTAACCAGGGATGAGAAGGGTATTTATAGGCTTCAAGTTGATTCAAACTTAGAGCCTAAAAACATCTCATCTCGGGTTCCCCAGGCACAGGCGGTACCACCGCTTGCGTTGGGAGGTACCACCGTCGAGTGTCGGTCTTCGCTAACACTACCCTAGGCGGTACCACCGCCCAGGTCTGGCGATACCACCACCCAGGTCTGGTGGTACCACCGCCTAGGATACAGTGCTGGGCGGTACCACCGCCCAGACTGGTGGTACCACCGCTTGGCACCTTACCAGCGATGGTACAATCGCCCAAACTAGCAGTACCATCGCCTGACACAGTCTCGAAGACTATGCCACGACGGTGATTCTTCTTGGGGCACTGTTTGGGCCTCTTATTGGGCCCAAAACAGTTTTTACATGGGCCTAGCTGGACCCTAATTGGGTTGGCCCAAATCCAATCCCAATTACGTGCTAACTATGATTCCTAAGACATATTCTAAGCTAAACAAATCCTTATGTCAATTCTTCCGGCGATCTTCCGGCGAACCTCCGACGAACTCTCGGCAATGTTCCGGCGGACTCCCGGCAAGCTCTTGGACTTCACGACTATCTTCTCTGGCAAGCTCCGCGACTTCTCGGC
This sequence comes from Musa acuminata AAA Group, assembly GCF_036884655.1. Lineage (NCBI taxonomy): Eukaryota > Viridiplantae > Streptophyta > Magnoliopsida > Zingiberales > Musaceae > Musa > Musa acuminata. The sequence goes on from NC_088342.1 coordinate 17,591,047, forward strand.
TGGTTCCCGCAGAACTTCTGACGAACGTCCGGACTTCCGATGAACTCTCGAACTCCCAATGTGATCTCGATCTTGACTTCGGGACTTCATTTTGCTTCATGTCTTGCTATCGTAGTTAATCCTGCACATGTAAAACACACTTCGATCTAGACAATTAATACTAAGCATTAATCAAGTTGTCCGGTATGTCATTGGTCCCTCGACGCTTCGTCCGATTCTTCGGCGCATCGTTCTCTCCTACGGCCTATTGCCCAATCGGCCAATTGACTCCGCAACTTCGATATCCTTAGCGCAATACCCGCTCTTCTTGGCCCGATGCCCGAATCCACGGCCCGAAGCCTTTTGTCGATACGTCGGCCGATCCATCGGCCCGACGTCCATCTTCTGACATGTTCCTCCAGCCCAACATGATTTTTCCTGCTTTAATTATTTCATCCTGATTGAAGCATCCTGCGTCACTCAAAACGCAGATTAAAACATAAACACATATCGATTGGTTTCATCATCAAAATCCGAGATTCAACACCGGCAAGCTCCCGGACTTTACGACGAACTTCATGGTGAGTTCCGACGAGCTTCTTTGGCAAGCTCCTGGACTTCTCGGTTGATTCCGGCAGAACTTTCGACGAACGTCCGGACTTCCGAAGAACTCTTGAACTCTCAACGAAGTCTCAATTTTGACTCCGGCACAACACCTGCTTTACATCTTACTACTATCATAGTTAATTCTACACACTTTTCTCAACATATAGATTAATTAGATCAAACAATTTATAGTTGATTTCATCATCAAAATTCGATATTCAACATATATATATATATATATATATATATATATGTATATAAATATATATATATATATACATATATATAAATAAATATATATGTATATATATATACATGTATATATACATATATATAAATATATTTATATATATATACATAAACACATATATATATATATATGCATGTATATATATGTGTATATATACACGTATATATGTGTATATATATATACATTTGTATACATTTATACATATATATATATACATATATATATATATACATATATATATATATACATATATAAATACATATACATATTCATATACATATATATGTGTATGTATATATATATGTATAAATATGTATATGTATATATATACATATATATGTATATATATATATGTGTATGTATATATATATGTATATGTATGTGTATGTATATGTATATATATATATATATATATATATATATATATATGTATATATATATATATATACATATATATATATATATATATATATGTATATATGTATATATACATATATATATATACATATATACATTTGTATATGTATATATACATAAATATGTATATGTATGTATATATGTATACATATGTAGGTATACATATATACATACGTATATGCATATATATGTTTGTATATATGTATATATATACATTTATACCTACATATTTATATACATATATATGAATCCGATCAATATTTTTTTTTAAATCTCCACCCTGCGCTTTTAATCAAGATATATTTCTAACATAACTAGAAGTGCTATCATGTCTATGATAAATTATGAAAATATTCTCAATTGATTTTAACCTAAATTTAATTAAAAAATCTCCAAAATAACCCGAGATAAGAAACCAGGTATAACACGTGATCTGTGGGTTGAAACAGCCTAATTCAAAATAAGAATTTTCAGAAAAAAAGGTGCCTTTAGATAAGAATCAATTATGTAATACTGAAGGTTTTTTTAAGCTAAAATGCTCTATCATTTTTAATTATAAAGTTGAAATTAGTGATCAAATCAATCCTCGTATAAAATCGTGATGCATCATATGTTCTTGGACATGTTGAATTCTCGATCGCCTCTTTGTAAAAGGACCTTCTGATAACCTCTACTTGCTTGGAAGAGGGGCGAGGATGAATTGTAAACGTTCCTCGTGGTGGCTACAGTCCATAACTTAAATAATACGTTGATACCTCGTTGGCGGCGGTAAAAAAGAAGAGCGAGCTGAAGGATGGAATCCCTGTAATACATCAAGCTCTCATCGAGAACTGACAGCTGATGCTGATCATCGATGGAGGAGAAGGAGCACTGTTCTTGGAATTGGTTCCTTGCTACCGCTCCCTCCTCCGCTCCTGTGCTCAGGGTCGCACGCATCCCTGCGCCGGCTACGGCCTCCACGCGGCCGCCATCAAGTCTGGCCTCCTCCTCCTCCTCTCCGCCCCTCTCTTCCATATGTACGCCGCCCTACGCCCCTCTCCCGCCACCCCCATCCTCCTTCACGCCTTCGCCGATGTCCCCCGCTCCGCCCGCTCTGCCCCGGAGTGGACCGCCCTCATCTCTGCCCTCCCTCCCTCCTCCCTCTCCCTCCTTCTCTTCCGTTCCATGCTCCGCGACGCAGTTGCCCCCGACACCGTCACTCTCCTCGCCCTCCTCTCAGCGTCTGCCCGCCTAGCCAACCCCGTCGCTGGCGCCTCCGGCCACCTCCTCTTCCTCAAGCTGGGCACCCCCTTCTCTATCCCTGCCCGCAACGCTGCCCTCCACATGTATGCTACTTGCGGTCGCATGCCCGACGCTCGCCGCCTATTCCTCGAGATGCCCCAGCCGCCAACCGTTGTCGCCTGGACCGCGCTTCTCGCTGGTGCACTGCGCTGGGAGGGGCTCTCGAGCGGCCAGGAAATATTCGACAAAATGCCTCACAAGAACGAGGTTTCGTGGAATGTCATGGTTTCTGCCTGCATCGAATCCGGTCTTCCCAAGGAAGCCCTATCGCTGCTTGCCCAGATGCTCTTCTCTGGTGATGATTACTATTTGGCCATAAGAAATCTCAATCACATTACCCTCTGCTCGCTCCTTTCAGCTTGCTCTCAGGCCGGAGATCTAAGAGTTGGCCGCTGGATCCATGCACACTTCACCAAAGCTGGTGGCATTTTGGATGGCAAAGATAACGATCTTGTCAAGGTGGGTACTGCTCTGGTTGATATGTATAGCAAGAGTGGAAAGGTCGATTTGGCACATCGAGCTTTTGAGATGATGCCGCGTAAAACTATTGTGACTTGGAATGCAATGTTGAGTGGGCTTTCAATGCATGGGATGGCTGCTGAGGTGCTGACATTGTTTAATCGGATGGTTGTGCATGAAGCTCAGCAGCCTGATGATATCACTTTTGTGAACATTCTTACTGCTTGTAGCCGCTCAGGTTTTGTGGATCAAGGTCGTAAAATTTTTCATGATCTCTACCCAGTTTATGGTCTGAAGCCCAAGCTTGAGCATTTTTCCTGCATGGTCGATCTTTTGGGCAGGGCAGGTCAGTTGGAGGAAGCTGAGGCTCTGGTTAGAAAGATGCCCTTTCAGCCGAATGTCGTTATTTTGGGTTCCCTCCTAGCTTCTTGTGTCCTTCACAGAAGGCTAGAATTAGGGCAACACCTCATGGATGAGCTAGTGCAGATAGATCCTTATAATACTGAGTATCACATGCTGCTATCCAACATGTATACTTCATCAGGTAGGCATGCAAAAGCTGATAATCTTAGAATGACAGTGAAGAAAAATGGGAGAAGGAGATATCCTGGAATTAGCTATATAGAAATTGATGGTCATGTTCATTGTTTTAGTGCTGGTGATAGATCACATCCTCGGACAGAGGAATTGTATATGATGTTAGATGAGGTGGTTCAGAGGTTGCAGTCGGCTGGGTACATTCCTGATGCAGCCTCTCAAGTTTCATGTGTTCCTGATAATTACCTAGAAAATGGTGACGGGCAAGAAGAGCGAGAGCAGGTGTTATTAGCTCACAGTGAGAGGCTTGCCATATGTTACGGTCTCATTAGCACAAAGCCTGGCATGCCTCTCTTGATATTTAAGAACCTTCGTATTTGCACTGATTGCCATGTAGCAATAAAGCTTATTGCAGACATATATAACAGAGTCATTACCATCAGAGACCGGAACCGCTTTCATTGTTTTAAGGAAGGTGCCTGCTCCTGTTCTGATTATTGGTGATTTGTGATTGACGTCTCTATTGTTTCATGAGAAAGCCCTGAGAATTGTTGTTTCCCTGAGACCTTGAATCAGGTCCTGAAGAGACTATCACTATCAATTCAAGCAGGGTTAAGAGTGAAAAACTGAAGATGTGAAGTCACAGTCTTCTCAGGCCTTATTATTCTTTTTATAATCAGAAATTTTGAGATTAATATGTACGGAAAAGGTAGAAAGGCCCAACAGCAGATGAGAAATGTAGTCAGATGATGGATTTCTCAAGTTGTCCCTAAAGATAGCTTTCTCTTATAGACTAGGTTTATGCAACAATAAAAGAAATGAAAATGACTGTCAAGACAGAGTGTCATATTCTATTTGATAATAAATTATGAGATTTCATTGCAAAAGATGTTGATAAATGAAAGATCAAAAGAGGCCCTTGGATAGACATTCAGATGAGATGTATGTGTTGCCTTTTCTGCCACTGTTTTCATAATCTCAAGTTTAATCAAAATATGTTGCATAGCAAATAAACAGATATTGTGACTACATGTTATTTCCACCAGTTTAATTTTAATCAATATTGTTTTGCTGAAGGACAACTAGATTCAAGCAATCTTTGTGAACCAGGCATGTCAAAAGCCTGGGAGGCAAGATGCCTGTTGGTGTCGAGGATACCGTTGGAGTAAATGCTGATGTTGAATGTGAATATCCTTATAGACTGTCATTTACTTGGCATAAAGACTTCAGCAGCAATATATTCCTGTTGGAAAGCTGAGAACTTGTGAATAGTCCAGAGTGATGTGCAGGCTTTGTGAAGTTTCGAATGGATTGCTGGCTTTGTGGATAATTTAAAATTGGTTTCTGCTTTAAGACATCTACTTCAATGCTGTATTATGTTGGATCTCTCTGTAGAAAGGAAAATGTTTTGGACACATGATTTACTGTTGATCTCTTGAAGATGGATATTCACCATTCTGTTTGCATAGTTCAAGCATCCAAAAAGATATCCAAATCTTTTTAGTTCTCTGTTACATCAGCTATCCAAATCTCCCTCGGTGAAATTCTTCTTTCTAACAACTTGGTGTCTCAGGGACAACTTATTCCCATCTCGGGTCCAAATCTGGTTGTATCATTTTATTAGTATCATGTTGAACAATGGATGATCCACTTTGAGATTATCATTATGTCCTTTGTAATATTATTTAATAATCAAGAGATTCATTGAATCTGAGCAAACGGAAGAAAATGCAGGGGGAATTTTTAGCTTTTTCAAACTACCACTAGAGAAATAAAAATTGTTCTCAGTATTAAGAGTAAGAGTTGCATCTCTTTCTAGGAAACTTAAGGGCTTCGATACTAGAACGGCATATTAAATAAACATGTTTAAAACAAAGTTACTTCCTCTCTTTCTAGGAAACAAATTACCCGCCAGGAAAGTAATTAAAATAAAAAAGTATTTATCTTATTGTTACGACAAATTTTGTAATTGAGATGGTTGGGCTTGTGAAAACATTGAATGCTCAATTGATGGGCGGGTGTTGTCCATGATAAAAGATTTATGAAATGGAATAATTGACGATAGAACTGATTAATATTTTCCATGACTTGAAAAAATTATTGAATATAAAAATGGTAGAAGATGCAAGATGCAAAATGATGCTTTGACAACCTTAGAGTTTGGAAAAAAACAAAGCATCTTCTTCATTTCATTAACTGTCAATATATAAACAAAATATTTCTCTATAATATAGTACATTTGAATTCATATTTTGCTTTCAATACCCTTTTTTTTATATATATCCATCTTTCTTTTTTTCCCTTAACTTATTTGAGCTCTTCTTTTCATATCTATTATTTTAAGGGAATTATATATATGTTTCTTACATTTTTCCCACATTATGGAAAATGACCTGATATTACTCTTCCCATTCCAGTCGGTAAAAAACACTTAAAATGTTAATGAGCCCCCTGCATGAATGCAAATTCTATGAAGTGTTCCATGCATGTCAGATTTATTTTTTTTATAGACAAAAGAAATTAAACTTTACTAACTCTAATGAAAATAAACATGATTTTTTCGCATCACAACAAACCAAAAAATTGAACTCTAAGCAAAAATTAGTAGTTTTGGTGGTCCAAAGGATGCCAACTAATTAGCTACATCATTTTCTTCTCTAAATATATGAAATATATTACAATTATTAAAAAATGATAAAAAAATTTAAATCTTCACAACCAAAGATTGGATTCTCTAAGGAGGGGTGTGTTAAATTAAGATGTTGGTCAAGACTTTTGAGTTAGTCTCAATATGTAATATAGGTATATCCTCCTAAATGATGAGACTTTAGGGTTTTATCATAGAAAAAAAGAGAGAAAAGGGGATGATCACTTTGAGGGGATCGACTTCCTTGATCACTTCAAGGGGATTGACCTCCTAGGATTTATCAAAAGACTGAATAATATTTCATTGATTATTGACCTCCTTATTTATAAAGTTCCACCTAGAGTCCACCTTAGACTCTTAATAAATAAATAATATCAAATACATTTTTATCCGACTCTTACTAGACTAGATCGACTTAATAAAATATTTATTCAAAGCTCAGAAAATAAAAGGATTCTCACAATTTCTGTCTCTTCAAATCAGCCTTATTCTCAAGTCTTAGAAGCATCAAACTCGAGGAGCTTAGTAGCACTTCAATCATAGGGTCTCTGCGGCGCATCACAACTTGTTAATCAAGTAAGTACGGTCTCCACTTTTTGATAGTGTAAGCAACGGCCTTTCAGTGTAGTAATCATCGCAGTCTTCTAAAGAACCTTCTTCATTTGATGGCTAGTGACAATTGTGACTTTAGTTCCACGTTTTCCCTTTAGGATCACCTGCTTTTCATTAATAAAATACTTCATTATTAATTTAGAAAAAATTTTAAAAAATATCACCTAGGGTTGATAGTCATTCAATTCCAGCACCACTTCAAAGTCTTCCAAGGATAGCAAAATGAAGTCCACAAGTAACTCTTGGCCTTGTATACTCAATTTTAACTTTAAACATTTGCTATCACAAGTTAAAATCCATCCATCAACGACCTTTACTTAAATTTATCAAAGCTTTCAATGTGGTAGGCCAATCTATCAATAACCATACTATCCATAAAATTGTTAGTGCTATCAGTATCAATCAAAACTGTAACATGTTGATGTTCCAAAGTTCCTCCAACTTTCATAGTTTATGGGTTAGAGAAGCCGGCTAATGCATGTATTGTATGTATGATAGGTCTATCATCTTCATCAGAATCCGTACCTTCATGATCGGAGTCCACAATGCATTGTTACTTTCTAGTTCCTCCTCGATTGGTTCAATCATCAGAAGTTGCCCTTGTTTACATTGATGCTTCTTACTCCACTTTTCATCATAGTGCCAGTACAAACCCTTTGCTGATCTTTCCTTGAGTTCTTCTCGGGTTAGTCTTCAAGTGTTAGGGTTTTGGTTGGGAATAGATGAGGCGGGTGGCTTGCTAATCATCTATTTGTTGTCACTTTTATTTTGACGATTTTCCCTACTGATTTTCTCTTTATACAAACGTGCAAATGAGATTATAGCTATCATAATGCGAGGTTGGCAAGCTTTAACTTCACACCAAATATCTAGATTAAGTCCTTTAATAAATGTTCCCACCAATTATCGTTCAAATCTACTATGATATTCTAGCAATATAGAAATCTAGTGAATTTAGCAAGCTGCCCATCAACATTCTCATATTTAGATGGTCCAAAGTGAATGAGAAGCCATTTCTTGAATTGCTCCCACGAGGTGACCTCGTGGCAGGTTTCGTACTAATCATACCATTGGATTGTATCTCCATCTAGTTGGATTGAAGTTATTTTCACCTTGAATTATTCTAGAGTTATATGAAAAAAAAAAAAAAAATTTGCCCTAGAGATTCAACTGGTTGGATCTTCATCTTCCGTTAGGACTGTTTCGGTGTTGAATCTCAGATTTTGATGATAAAATCAATTGGTGAATTAATGATCTAATCCATGTGTTGAGATAAGTGATGCGGGACTAACTACGATTGTGAGAAAGGCGAAACGATTAAAGTAGAATCGAAGTAGGGCCGGAGCCCCTATCCCCCAAGGTGTCACAGACAAACTTCTAAACAGGATGTTTGATGTAATGCTTATGTATGTCCGTGTCTTTTGGTATATTCATTCTTTGCCTAGTATGTAGAGGGACAGCCGAAGGCTTAATAGTCCCATTTTAGTTGGGTTTGGTGGCCGCTTTAGGCTTGTAAATAAAGGTTGTGTCACGTGGACACTTGTGAGAGATTTTCGATCTATAGTGAACCATTTTGACCCTTTGTTGTGTAACTGTTTAGAGCTTATAAAGTTTGCTTATAATTTGCATTGTCTATGAAGTGTTTCTTAGAATGTTTGCTTGTGGATCCCGAGTGAGGCGCTTTCTCTAACCAGTTTTCTCTTTTGTGGGTCCTAAGGGACCATAGGAGGCTTCGGGGAGGCTGACCTTTGCAGATGGACACGCAAGGGTGCCGCACGACTTAGACAAAACCAACTAAGTCCGTGATAGATGGTATCAGAGCGGGACAAGCACTTATAGAAATACTTGGCATGCAAACGTGGGGGACCTAGCGGGGCTGCGTTGAGGGCAGTCAGCACACGCGCTATCGTTTACGAGAAAAATGGGCATAGAGATGTAGGGAAAAGGAGTCGCTAAGAGGAGCGGGCATCTGAGATCGGCATTCAGAGGAATGGCCAACCCTTCACGCGAGAGGCACCACGAGAACAAGTAAGCTTGGAAGAATATGGAGCGCACAAAGGTTGGGATGGCTGAGTTTGAGCTACGGCTCAACGTTGACAACCATACTTGTTGATGCTCAAGGCAAACGAGGCGCTTGGTAAAAGATGAGACCATACAATATGGAAGTAGTTGCTCAGCGACCGAAACAGTTGTGCAAAGCTCATAGAGGTGAGGGAAATTATTAACTCGAAGAATTCGGTACTCATGCATGGGCTTGTATACGGACGATGGAATGTTTGCAGCCATCCTAAGGTGATCGAAACTCGGTGCCATGGAGCATTGAAACATTCTCTTTGGCATATGAAGGATACGTCCATAGGAGGCTGAAGTGTGCAGCGAATTTAGCATGTTGCTAGGCCTTAAGTGGTGCAACGGGGACTGTATTGACGTAGAGTCGCAATCTAGCAAGTGCGTTTGCAGGAGGCAGAATAACGCATAGTTTGTTCAGCAAATCGGAGTAGTCCAAGGGGATGGTGGTCTCCAAAACGAAGAGAGATGTTGCTCCAACGAGACAATTATCCAAGAGGGATAAGTCCCGGCTCTCTAGAGGCAGAATCATGTGGGACGGACCGCACATATTGAGGAGGAGTACCTCAATAAATAGCAACTCCACGAAGCTCAATGGATCGAGCAAGCGGCGAGGAGTCGTCGCATGATCTCGCTTGAGAGAATGCATTGGTGGATGCATTGCGAGATCAAGTGGGAGAGCGACCCAAAGCAACACAAATGTAGGCACACTTGGAGTCGATATGGAGACCGGACTCAAGGGAGGGCTAACCCGTGGAATGGTGGGCGCGAGGGCCACCATCAACTCAATGCAAATAGAGGAGCGGAGCTACTTGGGTGTAACTTGGCGAAGTACCCAAGCTGCATGAAGGGAGCCAGCATAGAAGATGGTACATGGAGCAGAGGCACAATGCTTTCCTTGGACAGAGGTCAAGGACATGAACTCTTGTAGAGGCAAGAGCAGGATCATGTTGTTCCATGGGCCCTTCATTATGACGGAGCAGACTCATCTTGCAAGGTGCCAAAGACGAAGGGAGCTTCTGGGCACATGCACCTTATCTCGGAGAAGCATTTGATGGAGGAACTAAGGTGACTCAACTTGCAGAGGCGAAGTTAGGTTCAGAAGGCCTTGACACGGGACAAGAGGACGCGGAGGCGGGTACTCTTGAAGAATATGCCATAGTGTTACCAGTCAAGTTGCTAAGCAGGAAGCAGTGCGTAGCAAAGATTGTGTTGGTAGGGGCAAAGGCCCAGGATCCAGACAATGGTACACCATTTTCAACGAAGTCAGTGGACTTCGGGAGCTACTAGGCGATGGACTGTCCTAGAATGGTGCTTCATCTAGGTGTGATCCAAGAGTGGGTGGATGAAGGTCGATTGCCAAAGGAACGAACAAAATTGAAGGTGGAAGAGACCCTGCGATGTATTAGCAAAGGCCACACATGGAGGGATCACAATTCGAGTTCATCCCACATGGATCATAATGCAATAGAGATGTCACCAGGAGGCGACATGGTGCAGCGGATCGTGGTGGAACAGTTCGTGGCAATGCGATACACATGACAGTCCTGTGAGGGACTAGATCATACAGAGATATGATCGGGAGCTATTAGAAGCTCCACTTTGGTAAACAACACGACAGCACGAAGGGTTATGGATTCAATGAGTGAAGGCTATGGTACCACAGAGGCAGGTCTTCCGTGCATGTATCGAATTTTGCATCGGATGAAAGCCTTGGTCATCAGCATATGGGGGTTGTGTTCCACCAAGGAAAAAGTTTAAATGCATGTACCATTGAGTCCCATGGGAGGGACTTGATCATGCAGAGGTATGATCGAAGCAACTAGAGAGTTGGACTGCTCTAGAGCTTATATTCGCTTAAGGGAGCTCGGCAAGTCAGAGGACAAGGTCAAGTAAGCGAACGTTGCTACCAAGGAAGCTAAGGAGAACAGAATCGGTGCAAATCCTACAACGTGATGGCAGAGGCCATGCATGAGAGTTGCAGTCTGTCTTTCCATCGACCAAAGGGAGCTGCTTGGAGAACTCAAAGGTGTTGAAGCAGGGGGTCGAAAGGGGTGAGGAAGCGACGATGAGTCCAGAGGGACTTAGCTACCCAAAATCAAGCATCAGTTAGAACGGAGGTGGACTCGGAGGAGTGCCACAGAGACATATCTACTAATCGTGAAGAAAAGGGATGCAGATGCAAGGCGACGGATAGTAGGGCCATGGGTATGGCAGCGCCATGGTACCGTAGAGGCGGGACTTCCTTGAAAGTTATTGATCCCTTGCTCTCATAGAGGGAGAGCGCTTGGTCTTGAAAGGGGCCGAGGAGGTGGAGCATGCAGAGGCAAACTCCAAGTACCGAGATAAGGCTGAAGGGCAGAGGCTAAGAAACTTCATAAGATCGGTGTCAACGAGCTTCTCATCAAGATAGCCGAAAGTGAAGGACTTCGGGTTATGCAATAGTGCACGACCAAGGAACGAAGCAAGCAGTACGCAGTGTTGTACCTTTGCTACTCAGTAGAGTAGGCGGCAGGGTTGATGGAGAAGACGGTACAATCCCAGTGGCGACCAAATCTATTAGAGAATTACTCTAAGTTGGGGTGAAAACTTCCTGCATTCCAGAAGTTTGATGGCATTGAGAAGGTGAATCATAGTAACTAACTCAACGCAAGGAGTGCAAATACTTCAAGTGCTTCAGAAGTGTGAGCAAAGAGTAGGCAAAGGCCAATAACCAGCTCGATGCATGAAGTACAACCTCGAGGAGGCGGGCAAAGTTGAGTAACCTTTGCCTTCTCAACTCTTAAGAGAATGGGCGAAACCGAGTACCCCAATTCTCTTATCATCGCTAGAAAGGAGGATAGTTGACTTTCTTCATCCTCTCCCATAGATCTACAAGTTTTCAGAGATATACGATCTCCCTAGGTAATACATCTTTCTTATACGCGTAGTTTTCGATTTTGTAGGTTTTTGCACACTAATCTTCGCACGACGATGAAACCTTCTTTTTTTGTAGGAAATTTTAGGATTTCATTTTCTATTCTTCCACTACACATGTGATGCTGTCCTAGATTTCCCTATTGAATCTCGAATTTTAATGATGAAACTAATTGATAGTATTTATGATTTGATCTGCATTTTGAGTGACACAGGATGCTTCGATCAGGAAGAGACAATTAAAGCAGGAAGAATCATGTTGGGCTAGAGGAAAACATGTCAGAAGATTGGACGTCGGGCCAAAGGATCGATCGACATATCGATAGAAGGCCTCGGGCCATAGATTCGGGCATCGAGCCAAGAAGAGCAAATATTGCACCAAGGATATCGGAGTTGCGGATGTCAACTAACCGATTGGGCAATAGGCCGCAAGAGAGGATGCTACGCCGAAGAATCGGATGAAATGTCGATGGACCAATCATGCTAGACGACATAATTCATGCGTAGTAATAATTATATAGATTGAAGTGTATTTTTACATGTGCAGGATTAACTACGATAGCAAGGTGTAAAGCGAAATGAAGTCCCGGAGTCAAGAACACGATTTCGTTAGGAGTTTGAGAGTTCGTCGGAATTCCGGACGTTCATCGGAAGTTCTGTCTGAATTGACCGAGAAGTCCCAGAGCTTGCCAAAGAAGCTCATCGGAACTCGCCAAGAAGATCATCATGAAGTCGAGGAGCTCACTGGAAGTCCACTGGAACATTGACGAGAGATCGTCGGAAGTTCGTTGGAAGATCGCCGGAATAAACCTAGACTTACGGACTTTGTTTAACTTAGTAAATGTCTTAAAATTCATAGTTAGCACATAATAGGGATTAAAATTGGGCCAACCCAATTAGGGGACAGTTGGGCCAAGTTTGGGCTATGTTGGGCCAAGAGAAAGGCCCAAACAATGACCAAACAGGTGAAACCATCATGGGACAGTCTCCGAGACTGTGTCAAGCGGTGGTACCACCAATCTGGGTGGTGGTACCGCCTAGACTCAGTCTCCGAGACTATCTGGGTGGTGATACCACCCAATGTCAGGTTGTAGGTGGTGGTACCGCCCAATGCAAGCGGTGGTATCGCCCGTACCCTAAAATTTCGGGGGTTTAAATTTTGGGTTCCAAATTTGAATCCATTTGGGGCCTATAAATGCCTCAACTATTCTTGCATAAATAAGCAAGAAATATTGAGCAAAACCCTGTGATTCTAAAGTTTTAAACCTTAGAAAGTTGAGTTCCCTCCTCCCAAAGCTTAGAGAGAGTTCTAAAGGAGGTGTGAGAGGGATACCATGTAAAAGAGGGTTGTAAAAGGTTGTCTCCTAAACCTGTGAAAAGGAGAAGAGGGGTGTAAAAGGGTAGTTGGTCTTCGCCATTGAAAGAAGACCGATAGTAGATGCCAGTGGCCTCGATGAAAGAGGAATCGACAAAGTGGATGTAGGTCACAACGATCGAACCACTATAAAAATCTGGTTTGCGTTTCTCTTGTGCAATTTACTTTACTACAAACTACTTTACTTTCTTTACATCCACTATGCTCTTCCATACGCTTTCAAGGTTAATACCTTTATGAAATGGTTTTTCGTCGAAAATAGATTTAATCGTAATGAAGTTTTGAACCGACATAATTTTTACCGTTGCACTAATTCACCCCCCCCTCTTAGTGCCGACTCTTTTCCTAACAATTGGTATCAGAGCCTCGTATTTCTCATTTGGTTTAACACCTAAGAGAAATGACTCTTTTCGGCTTTCAAGAGGGTCACTCTCTCATTCATCCTCCCTTTTTTAATTGGATGGATTACAGATATTGGAAAACTCAAATAAGAGGTTTATTGCTTTCTTTGGATTTGAACTTATGGAACATTGTTGAAAATGGTTTTCGAATGTCTTCTCTTCCAATGAACCATTGGAATGATTTGGAGAAAAAGACATTTTCTTTAAATGCTAGAGCTATGAAAGCTCTATTTTGTGCCTTAGACAAAAACGAGTTTAATCAGGTTTCTACTTGCGAAACGACTTTCGATATATGGAACACTCTTGAAATCACACATGAAGGCACTAATAGAGTAAAAGATTCTAAAATAAATCTTTTAATGCACGATTTTGAACTATTTCGAATGAAGCCGAGCGAAACCGTTGTTGACATGTACACCCGTTTTACGAATGTCGTCAATGGTTTAAAAGCTCTTGGCAAATGCTTTTCTAATTTTGAGCTCGTTAATAAGATTTTACGATCCCTTTCTAAGAATTGGGATTAAAAAATAACGACTATATAAGAATAAAAAAATTTGAATATTTTTTTTATTGAAGAACTTATCGGGTCTCTAATGACCTATGAAATGACGTGCAATGCACGTAAAGAACTTGAGAACCACCTTCCAAAGAATGGGAAGGATTTCGAACTAAGAATAATTGAAGACCACTTGAACATAAGCTCAAGTGATGGTGAACTTTAACTCATCACTATGAAATTTAAAAAGTTCATGAAATAAAATTTAAAGAACAAAAAGAATGCAACTACTTGCTATGAACACAAGAAGAGGGAAGAACTTTGGGATGAATCAAGCTCATCCGAAGATAAGGAGAAAATCAACAAGGGCGAAGTGGCAAACTACGCCTTAACGACTTTCTACAACGAGGTAAACAACTCAAACGAAACTCCCTTAGTTTACTTTGAAATTATTTAATGTTCTTCATGAGTTGTTTTTAATTTAGTTTTAAAAAAAATTTATCTAAATTTCTTTTTAAAAATTACATGTTTAATAATGTAATGAAAATGTAAAAATTGGGATCATGCTAGTAATTTTGAAAATGATAATGAAAATTACATATTTTATGTTAAAGGAATAAAATATTAGATTTAAATCTAATAATAATCCTATGTATGTTTTTCAACAAGAAATAATGTGTATTTCCGATGTTGATTGAAATCATGCTTGATTGTTTAATGATGTAATAATGTAACAAAATATTAAATATAAATCAAATGCTTGTACACTTAACAAGATTAATCATATTGTTTCTTAATTTTAATTAAAGATGCTCTATGATTAATGAAATCAAGTTTTATTTGAAGTAATGATTTGATATCATGCTCAATGAGTTTATGTTTCAAATTTATGCATGATGATTCTTGAAATTTCTTATGCATAAATCAAGATACTGTATCATTTGATCCCTTATGTTTCTTTTTACTATTTATAAAAAAAAGAGATTTGATGAAATAAATCATGTCTTATGGCATTCATGATTTGATATTATTATCTTTCATGACATAATGTGTAAATTCCTTTGTATTTGTGGTTGCAAACCTCATGTTATTAGTAGAGTATTGATGTAAAATTTATATTCCACTCTACTTCTTCCTTGTTTATAATAACAAAGGGGAGAAAAAATATTGCTAGCTTAAATGAGAAACTTAGATATGTTAGATCTTCCAAATACATAAATTCTTCTTATACATTTTCCGGATTATGATCATGATCTCTTAAATTTTAGACTTGATCTTTCATTTTTTTTTATTGAAATAATGACTGAAACATTGATGATATGAATGCATGAAATACTCATAATATTGTTTTGATGCTCTAAAATAATATAAATTTGCTAGCTTATGAGTATCATATATAATATGATGATTGATTTATTTTTAGTATCATGCATAAAGTAAGGATGATATGTAAAGTTTTAAAATTGTGCATGTTGTAAATTGAAACTATAACGATGCACAAATATATTGAAATAATGATTGAGTAATTATGAATGATAATTTGATATTATGCATGTAATATTTCAACTTATGATAATGATGCATGTAATGATAAAATATTCATGATGAAAAATTGTTTTGACATTCATAACTTGATTTTTCATCTTTGATTATTCATCCTTTGTCATAATTTAAAAATTATTGTAAAGGGAAAAACAGATACAAAATTGTATTCTTCTCTTCTTTTTTTACAATGACAAACGGGGAGATAGCTAGCTTGCATAAGTTAAGAAGATGCAAAAACTTACTTGCTTGCTTGCACATCTAAAGAGAAGATGCAAACGTACTTCATATAACTTGCTTCATGTAAAACATTGTATCTTGCTAGCTTGTTATCTTACATTATTTTTCAATAACTTGCTAGCATTCTTACTTCAAATAGAAGTAACATATGCCAAATTGCTAGCTTGATTGTTGTAAAATAATATAAAATTTTGCTAGCTTGCACTTTGCAAAGGAAGCAAAAATAGCACTTCTCAAAAGAGAAGAAAGAGCTTGTGTTGGGTCCAAGCCCACATAAGCTTGTGTTGGGTCCAGCCTATATGTGGGCTTGGACAATTGGGCCTATTGAGCCCAAATCAGCAAATGAAAGAAATTAAAAAGAGGAGAGAGAAGGTGAGGAAAATAGATCATATTGCAGTGTGCGGCGTGTAGAGAAAAGAGGAGAGAAAAATAGAGAGAGAACGATTAGGTTTCTGAGTTTTCTGCTTGACGATCAGTGGCCAAACGTTATCAGTTTCGGCCCAAACTTTATGTGAAGAATCCTTGTAGCAAACTCTACAATCCTAACGGTGTTGATCTGCAGTTTACCCTCTCTAAGGTACTTTCCTGTGAAATCCACTTTGTGAGACCTAGAATTCTCTTTTGAGGAGATACATCCTATATGATGAAGATATGCTATTCTTGAGCCAAGATCTATGATCTTGATGTTATTCTGATTCTCTAGTTATTCTAGAGAAGACCTACTATAAACCTGTTATCATTATTATTGATAGTAGAAGTTTGAGGTGGACTACGGTCCCGTGGTTTTTCCCATATTGGGTTTTTCACATTAAAAAGATTTGGTCTCACCGTGTGATTGATTTTTGCTCTATTGTTTATGCTGTGCTGGTTGATATTTTCATTTGGATATCAAGTTGGTATTTTGATGAGGAACCTATTTTGATACACAAAGAGGGAAAGAATTATTCCGCTTTAACAGGATTCTTCCCAACAAGTGGTATCAGAGCAACATGTTGTTTGGTGCTAGTTTTCTTGTGTGATTGAAATGGAGTCTGATGGTATGATTAAATTGAACTCATCAAATTATTCAACTTGGAGGCGTATGATGGAAGATTTGCTTTATTGCAAAGATTTGTATAAGCCCATCAAGGTTAAAGATAAACCTTCTACTATTGACGATGAAGAATGAGAAGTTCAACATAGAAAAACTATTGCCTATATTAGAAGATGGATGGATATAAACTTGCATGAGCATATTTCTGATGAAACCAGAGCTGATGTTATTTGGCAAATGTTAGAAAACCCCTTTGCGAAAAAGACAGTGGGAAATAGAATTTCTCTCCTCAGAAGGCTTGTAAATTTGAAGTATAAAGATGGTGGTAACATTGTTGAGCACATAAGCCTATTTCAGAGTCTTGCAAACAAGTTGGTTGCTATGAAAATGAATATAGATGATGAGATGCAAGGATTATTACTTCTCAGCTCTTTATCAAAAAGTTGGGAAACATATGTGGTGACTATTTGCAACTCCACGCCAGAGGGAACTCTAACTATTGATATGGTTAAAGACAGTTTGCTAAATGAAGATGCCAGAAGGAAAGAACAGGGTGAATCTTCTTCTGGGGCACTTGTTACTGAAAAACAAGAAAGACGTGGAAGAAGTCATAGCAGAAACCCACATAGATATAGAGGAAGATCCAAGTCTAGAAGAAATATCAAATGTTTTCACTGTAACAGGCCAGGTCACATGAAGAAAGAGTGTAGGTTTTGGAAGCGAGAACAGAATGAAATGAAGAAAAATAAGAAAGAGACCAATACAATTACTGCTGAAGGTAATATCACTATTGTCTGTGATGAAGGTTGTGTTAGCCTTGTAGCTTAGGACAGTAATTGGGTAATTGACTCTGGTGCTTCATTTCATGTCACTTCTCATGGTGATTTCTTTAGATCTTACACTGTTGGTGATTTTGGTAATGTCAAAATGGGAAACAATGGTACATCTAAGATTGTGGGTATTGGAGATATTTGCTTGGAGACCAGTATTGGGAGCAAATTAATACTCAAAGATATAAGGCATGTTCCAGATATTCGTCTTAACTTGATATCTACAGGTAGACTTGATGATGAGGGCTTTGCATATTATTTTGGTGAAAGTAGATGGAAACTCACTAAAGGTTCTCTAATTGTGGCAAAAGGAAAGAAGATTAACTCTTTTTATGTCATGGAAGCTAAGCTACACAAAGGAGAGATTAATGCAATTCAAAAAGGTGAAAGTATAGATCTTTAGCATAAGAGGCTTGGACATATCAGGGAGAAGGGACTTCAAACTCTTGCTAGAAAGCAGTTCTTACTAGAGTTGCAAGGTACATCTCTTAAATCTTGTGATCATTGCTTAGTTGGAAAAACACAGAGTTGCATTTCAGACATATCCATCATCTAGAATATCAGATATTATTGATTTAGTTTATACTGATGTTTGTACTATGCAAACTAAAACTCTTGGAAGTGCTCTTTATTTTATTACTTTTATTGATGACCATTCTAGAAAAGTGTGAGCTTTTGCTTTGAAATCTAAAGACTAGGTATTCGATGCTTTCAAGGAGTTTCATGTCAGTGTTGAAAGAGAAACTGGTAGAAAACTAAAGTGTATTCGATCAGATAATGGTGGCGAGTACAGGGGTCCTTTTGAGAATTATTGTAGGTTCCGTGGTATCAGGCTTGAGAAAACAGTTCCTAAAACTCCTCAGCAGAACGGTGTGGCAGAAAGGATGAACAGAACCATTGAAGAAAGGATTAGGTGTATGTTTTCCCATGCCAAGTTACCGAAGTCATTTTGGGGGGAGGCTATGAGAACTACAGTTGACCTGATAAATCTTTCTCCATCAGTTCCTCTGCAATGTGATGTTCCAGAGAGAGTATGGAGAGGAAAAGATATATCTTATAATCACTTAAAAGTCTTTGGGTGTAAAGCATTTGTTCATATTCCCAAAGATGAGAGGTCCAAGCTTGATAGTAAAGCAAAAGCATGTATCTTCTTGGGATATGGTCATTAAGAGTTTGGTTACAGATTATGGGATCTAGTGAACAAGAAGATTATTAGAAGCAGAGATGTTGTGTTTCTTGAAGACCAATTGTTTGATGATGGTGATAATATTGAGAAGCCAGAAACCTCTATTTATATTCCTTGGAGTTTGGGTCTAGTTCCTTCACCTATAGTTCATGATGATCATGGGGGAGATAAACAAGAAGATTGTGGTGAGAATACCAGTGATGATACACCTATAGTTGATGATGCTGAACCAACTGAACCAGCACCTCCACCACCAGTTGAGATTCCATTGAGAAGATCCACTAGAGAGCGACAACCCTCTACCAGATATCCTCCACATGAGTATGCTATGCTTACTGACGAGGGAGAGCCAGAAACTTACTAAGAAGCTATTCTACATGAGAATAAGAATGAGTGGGTTAAAGCCATGCAAGAAGAGATGAGATCCTTGCTTGAGAATCACACCTATGACTTGGTAAAGTTGCCTAAAGAGAAGAAAGCTCTCAAGAATAAGTGGGTTTATAAATTGAAGACTGAAAATAATAGCTCACAACAGAGATACAAGGCACGACTAGTTGTGAAAGGATTCAGTCAGAAGAAAGGTATTGACCTTGAAGAAATATTTTCTCCGGTTGTAAAAATGTCCTCTATCCGAGTTGTTCTTGGTTTGGCTGTCCGCTTGAATTTAGAAGTTGAACAACTTGATGTAAAAACAACATTTCTTCATGGTGACTTAGAAGAAGAAATTTACATGGAGCAACCAGAAGGTTTCAAAGTGAAGGGAAAAGAAAATAAGGTGTGTAAGCTTAGGAAAAGCTTATATGGACTCAAACAGGCACCTAGACAAATATATAAGAAGTTTGATTCCTTTATGATGAGCCAAGGGTATGATAGAACCACATTTGATCATTGTGTGTTTATGAAGAAATTTTCAGATGATGATTTTATTATTTTACTACTATATGTTGATGATATGCTGATTGTTGGCCATGATGTTGGAAAAATTGGAAAGCTTAAAAGAGAGCTAAGTAAGTCTTTTGCCATGAAAGACTTGGGATCGGTGAAACAAATACTTGGCATGAAGATTCTTCGTGATAGGAAGAAAAGAAAGATTTGGCTATCTCAGGAGACTTACATTGAAAAGGTTCTTGAAAGATTCAATATGAGTAAAGCCAAAGCAGTTTGTTCTCCACTTGCAGGTCATTTCAAGTTGAGTTCGAAACAATGTCCTACAAGTGAGAAAGAAAAAGAAGAAATGTCCAGAGTGCCTTACTCATCTGCAGTAGGCAGTTTGATGTATGCTATGGTTTATACTAGGCCAGATATAGCTCATGTAATTGGAGTTGTCAGTCGATTTCTCTCAAATCCTGGAAAGGAACATTGGGCAGCAGTGAAATGGATATTAAGATATCTAAAAGGTACTTCCAGGTTGTGTTTATGTTTTGGCAGTGATGAACCTGTGTTAGAAGGCTACACAGATGCAGACATGGCAAGTGATACTAATTCCAGGAAGTCCACTTCGAGATTCTTGATGACATTTGTAGGAGGAGCAGTCTCTTGGCAGTCTAAGTTACAGAAGTGTGTTGCTCTATCAACCAAAGAAGCAGAATATAAAGCAATTACTGAAGCCTGCAAGGAAACTTTATGGATGAAAACGTTTCTACAGGAATTGAGCTTGAAACAGGAAGGATATACTGTTTACTGTGATAGTCAGAGTGCCATTCACCTCTCCAAGAATTCAACATACCATTCTAGATCCAAGCATATTGATGTGAGATATCACTGGATTCGTGATGTGCTTGAGTTGAAAGAATTACAGTTGGAAAATGTGCATACCAATGATAATGGTTCAGATATGTTGACAAAGTATTTGCCTAAGGAGAAGCTTGAAGCATGTAGGCGAAGAGCGGGCTTGGTACAACCCACCATATGAGCTGGAGGGGGAGAATTGTTGGGTCCAGCCCATATGTGGGCTTGGACAATTGGGCCTATTGAGCCCAAATCAGCAAATGAAAGAAATTAAAAAAAGGAGAGAGAAGGTGAGGAAAATAGATCAGATTGCAGCGTGCAGCGTGCGACATGTAGAGAAAAGAGGAGAGAAAAATAGAGAGAGAAAGATTAGATTTCTGAGTTTTCTGCTTGACGATCGGTGGCCAAAAGTTGTCAGTTTTGGCCCAAATTTTATGTGGAGAATCCTTGCAGTAAACTCTACAATCCTAACGGTGTTGATCTGCAGTTTACCCTCTCTAAGGTACTTTCCTGTGATATCCACTTTGTGAGACCTAGAATTCTCTTTTGAGGAGATCCATCCTATATGATGAAGATATGCTATTTTTGAGCGAAGATCTATGATCTTGATGTTATTTTGATCCTCTAGTTATTCTAGAGAAGACCTACTGTAAACCTGTTATCATTATTATTGATAGTGGAAGTTTAAGGTGGACTACGGTCCCATGGTTTTTCCCACATTGGATTTTTCACGTTAAAAAGATTTGGTCTCACTGTGCGATTGATTTTTGATTTATTGTTTATGCTGTGCTGGTTGATATTTTCATTTGGATATCAAGTTGGTATTTTGATGAGGAACCTATTTTAATACATAAAGAGGGAAAAAATTATTCCGCTTTAACAGGTTTCTTCCCAACAGCTTGCTATCTTGAACATCACTATCTTGCCAATCTCAAGAAGTAAAACTTGCAACTTGCATATTGCAATAGGAAGCAAGAATCGCTAGCTTACACACTTCAACAAGAAAACTATCTTGCATTTGCTTTCGAAATTTTTGCTAGCTTGCATGTTGTAAACTTGCTATCTTACTACCTTACATATCTAAAACTTGATAGCTTGCATGATGTAACACTTGCTAAATTTTCTAGCTTACAAATTGCATGATGATAAAACTTGATATTATGTTTTTCATGCAATGATTTGAACTTATATCACAAACACTTGAGAGTTGGAACTTCTCCTTTTTGTTGATGACAAAGGGGGAGAAATCTGATCATGTTATGCATGATGATGTGTTGCAAATATTCATGATAAAATTTGCAATGACTTGAATTCAGCTTGAATTCAAGGTTCTATCAATATGGCATATTGATAGGGGGGTTTGTTTAAACTCCGGGAGTTAAGGTTAACTCCGTCATCAATTGGTTGTCATCATCGAAAAGGGGGAGATTGTTGAATCTTGGATTTTGATGATGAAACCAATTGATAGTATTTATGATTTGATCTATGTTTTGAGTGATGCAGGATGCTTCGATCAGAGAGAAACAATTAAAGCAGGAAGAATCATGTTAGGCCAAAGGAAAACATGTCAAAAGATTGGACGTCGGGTTGGAGGATCGATCGACATATCGACAGAAGGCTTTGGGCCATGGATTCGGGCATCGGGCCAAGAAGAGCGGATATTGCGCCAAGGATATCAGAGTTGTAGAGGTTAACTAGCTGATTGGGCAATAGGTCGTAAGAGATGACAATGCACCGAAGAATCAAACAAAGCGTTGATGGACCAATGACATGCCGGACTACACGATTCATGCTTAGTAATAATTGTATAGATTGAAGTGCATTTTTATATGTGTAGGATTAACTATGATAGCAAGGCATAAAGCAAAATGAAGTCCCGGAGTCAAGAACGCGATTTTGTTGGGAGTTTGAGAGTTCATCAGAATTCCGGACGTTCGTCAGAAGTTCTGTTAGAATTGACTGAGAAGTCTCGGAGCTTGCTAAAGAAGCTCGACGGAACTCGCCAAGAAGATCATCATGAAGTCCAAGAGCTTGCGGGAGTCCACTGGAACATTACCGAGAGATCATCGGAAGTTCGTTGGAAGATCGTCGGAAGCTTGCTAGAAGAAACCTAGACTTACGACTTTGTTTAACTTAGTAAATGTCTTAAAATTCATAGTTAGCATATAATAGGGATTAGAATTGGTCCAACCCAATTAGGGGATAGTTGGGCCAAGTTTTGGCTGTGTTGGGCCAAGAGAGGCCGAAACAGTGACCAAACAGGTCAAATCGTCGTGGCACAATCTCTAAGACTATGTCAGGCGGTGGTACCGCTAGTTTGGGCAGTGGTACCACCCAGAATCAGTCTCCGAGACTGTCTAGGCGGTGGTACCGCTAGTCTGGGTGATGGTACCGCCCAATGTCAGGCTGCAGGCGATGGTACCACCCATTGCAAGCTGTGGTACCGCCCGTACCCTAAAATTTTAGGGGTTTAGATTTTGGGCTCCAAATTTGAATCCATTTGGGGCCTATAAATACCCCAGCTATTCCTACATAGATAAGCAAGAAATATTGAGCAAAACCTTGTGATTCTAAAGTTATAAACCTTAGAAAGTTGAGTTCCCTCCTCCTAAAACTTAGAGAGAGTTCTAAGGGAGGTGTGAGAGGGATACCCTGTAAAAGAGGGTTGTAAAAGGTTGTTTCATAAACCTGTGAAAACGAGAAGAGGGGTGTAAAAGGGTAGTTGGTCTTCACCCATTGAAAGAAGACCGATAGTGGATGCCGATGGCCTCGATAGAAGAGGAATCAGCAAAGTGGATATAGGTCACGACGACCGAACCACTATAAAAATCTGGTTTGCGTTTTTCTTGTGCAATTTACTTTACTGCAAACCACTTTACTTGCTTTACATCGACTACGCTCTTCCGTACGCTTTCAAAGTTAATACCTTTATGAAATAGTTTTTCGTCAGAAATGGATTTAATCGCAATGAAATTTTGAATCGACGTAATTTTTACTGCTGCACTAATTCACCCTCCCCCCTCTTAGTGCCAACTCTTTTCCTAACATTCCCAACATGTATAATATGCTAAAAACTTCATAATTGTGCTAGATATGTGGTTGATTTTTAAAATCTTGATCGAGGTCTTTTAGGGTCAAATTAAGTTGGTATTAGGCGAAAACCATGCCAACTTGTCAAGGAACCCATTGGGCTCAAACCAAGACCGAATTAGGTCTATTAGAAGCTAAATCGATAACCTAAAGTATGCCTAAGTAGCGATACCGCCAAGCCCAGGTAGTAGTACCGCTTGAGTTAACCGAAAATCATTGTTTGTATTTTTTTTATGGTAGTACCACCTAGGGCGGCGATGGTATTACCTTGGCCTATGGTAATACCACCAAAGCCTTGATTCATGGCCTCGTTATAGTAATAGTACCGCTAGTACCCCAAAATTTTTGGAATTTAAAATTTTTTTCCTCCATTCTTGTAGCCTTTTGCCTAATAAATACTTTTCTCATGCTTGATGGATGGAGCACTAATTCCTAAGTACAAAAGTATTGTAGACTCTCTCTTTCAACATTATTTGAGTCTCTTCCTCCTTGAGATTAGAGGAGATTCTAAGTTATAGAAGGTAAGAGATTTTATAAAAGAAAGATTATGAATGTTCTCTCCAAAGCCTATTAAAAGCAGAAAATCTGTAACAAGGATAGTTGATCTTCACTTGTTAGAAATAAGATCGGTAATGAAAACCGATGACATCGACAAAAGAGGAATTAGGAATAGACATAAGTCGGGAAGACCAAACCACTATAAATTGGTTTGCAATCCTTTTCTTCCTTATGATTTGTTATTGTTTACTCATTTATTTTACTCACAACCTTTACTCACATTCTTAGTTAATTATATTTTCAATATGGATTTATCGATCAAATTTTAAAATCAGTTTAAATTTGTTATAACACTAATTCAACTCCTCCCTAGTGCCATTAAGATCCTAACACCCACTGCTATCACTTTCACTTTAAAATAATATAATGTTCTTTTGATTTTTGGGTTAAAAGAAATCCCTACAAGTTATTAATAATATGAGTTGAAGTACCAAAATCTATCCACCAAGCATTAGAAGGGATTTTAGTAATGCTTAATTCAAAATATACAAAAGTAAATATTTTACCTCATTTTTCAAACTAAGCTTTACATTTAGTGTAGTCCTTCTTATATCCTTTCTTACCAAAAAAAAAAAAAAGACACTTTATTATAAAGACTTTTTTTTCTTAAGTCTAAGCAAAATTTTTAAACCTAACAAACTTCTTTGACCTTTTCTTGTTACCAAGTCTTTGAGAAATAGTTAAAACATCATGAGCCTTTTTGTGCTTCAATCTTAATTCCTCTTGCTACATATACTTATTAACTAATTCAAGTTCCATAGGATCTTAAACAACCCAAATTATGAATGAAAAGAATTAGGAATAAATTATATAAGAAAAGACTTGCCAACACTCATGACTAAGGAATTAAACTTGTCAAATTTATTAGCCATATAAAGATATGATCTCTAGTTTTTTAGTACCATCATATTGAGCTATAGTCAACTCCTTCATCAGAGTGCTAGATAATGATTTATTAATAATTTTGAAACGTTCTTCAATAGTCTTTAAGTATTTCACAACGCTATTTATCAATGATAATCAAATCTTCATATTATTTACAATTATCATTTTTATGAATATCAGACTAAACTTATTAGATCTTTCCCAAGTATTAAGATCCAATACATCTAATGTAAACTACACATGCTAAAGAAGAATTACTAAAATTATAAATTTTTTTTTTGAGTTATCAAGTTATAATGAACTATTTATATTATAAATATTTCTCCTTTCAATGAAATATTGATATATTTAATATTCACTTAATATCACAATTATCAAGAAATCCATATGTCTTTGTGATGTTACCTTTAGGAATATAACCCTAATATGCCTGGTTATTCAAACAATAATATCCTTCCTCATCATATAATTAATTAAAAAATACTATCCTTGAAATTATCTAAATCTCTTAATTATGAGTATTATTATAAATATTATTTTTTAAATATAATTTTATTAATTTAAACCATTTTATTGACTATAAGATTAATAAAAATATAAAATAAATAATAAATTATTTATTTAATTTATATCTCAAAAGTCTATCATCCAATGTCACTTTGATAACTACCAATCAAACAAAATTTAGAGATATAAACTATAAATAATATTCACTTATTTTTTTTAATACTATTATTATGTAAAATTTATTCAATAAAATATCATAATAATAATTGAATATAAATATTAATAAGCACAATTAAGTAATCAAGAATAAACAAAAGGCTTTCGTGTGAAACTAAATAGTATTTCATAAATTTCTTTTATACTCATATATTTAATAACTGCATAAATATCTATAATAATAATAATAGTAATAATAATAATAATAATAATTTCTAAATAACATAAATAATCAAATTAAACAATAATAAATTATGTTACATGGCTAGTAATAATAAAAATAAAACTAAAATATCTATAATTTATTTTTCTTTAATTTTGATAAAATTATTTATCAAATTTTTTATGACATAATTTATATTATTGTTGATGAATTATGGCTATGGAAGAATGATGCTAAATCTGAAGGGCAAAAATATAAACAAAGGATATTGACAGAAAATAAACTATTCATAAGGGTCAGATTCCAATTTTGTCATTAAGGACATACTTCAAAATTAGATAATATCGATCGAAAACAAAAAATTTAATAAGGGTAAGATTGGAATTTTGTCATTAAGGATATAGATAAAAAATTGTTAATTTTGAAGGACAAAATTGAAACTAAGGATATAGATTGAAATTAATTGATTCCGAAGGGTAAAATTGACCTTAACCGGGCGGAAACTGAACCCACTTTTCTCCCAACTGCTACCGCAGCCCTAGTGCGATTCCCACGCGCGAGTCTCAACTCTAACGCACCATCGCCGGCGGATTGGCGCTGCCAGCCGACCATCACAGCACTTTGGACCACCGCGAGCAAGCCCGCAACTTTTGCTAGCTGTCGTCGTCCGTCACCTGCCTGCGCTGTGCAGGCCTACTTCACCCTCCGCGCGTGCCGTCAACGCAGCACCGCCGTCCGCAGTCAGCAGCGCACCCCGGGAGGGCCGTCGGAAGCCGCCGCCCTCAACAGGGCTGTCGCATCCGCCGTTACCCACAGCAGTAGTCGGTGCACGCAGCGCTGCCGCCAGCGCAACCGCTGCACGCGGCAAGGCCGACGACCAAGGCAGACCGCGGCTCTTGACAGTCCTGTCGCGTGCAGTAACAACCGCCCACAGTAGGGCCGCCGCCCGCAGCAACGCTACTAAATCAATAGATCCTATGATGCGAACACCAAAATCGGAATAGAAAATATCTTTTCCCAAGCGAAGATGATAATAAACATATCTAATAAAAAATAATAAATCTTTTTACATGACTATTTTACGATGTGATTAAATGATAAATAAATTTAATCACATACATAGATCTCAATTTTTTTTATTACATAAAATAAATAGATTTCATTAACTTATGATTCTGATATCATATCAATTGTTAAAAAATAACTATAATGTGAAAAACAATTATACCAATGATAGAAATTTGTTTGAGAAAAAGATGTCAACTTCGTCTCCGCTTATATCCAATTCCTCTCTGACGATTGTTATCGATGAAGTTAGGCTCTGCCTATTTTTAGGCAAGAAGACGGAATGCATAAAAGGAGGAGAAAATGTTTAAAAAGGTATCTTTGAATATTCTTTTCATCTGTATCAATATTTAATATTTAGATTTACATAAATATTAATAATTAGATATTTGATTAGAATTCAATCATAAATTTTAAAATATTTTATTTATTAAATTACGAGCCACATATGATTAACAGCTTATTATTCGATAAAATGATATGAAAATTACTTTTGTCTACTCATTCTCATCTTTTATATATATTTTTTTAATTGATTAATCGTGACAACCGCAATAGATTCTGGATTTCGGAACAACAGTCACTAGCAAGAGCGAGAGAATGGTTATAACATCAATGCAAATTACGTTGTTCCAGTAAAATAAAAGACATCAGCAATTGAAATCCACAGCTTTCAGCATCAGATGAGTTTTAAGTACATCATCAGCACAAGTAACCCGAATACAGTGAAGTGCATTTCAGTCGAAGGAGAACAGCATCCCAAGAGAGGAGATAGGATTTAAGAGGGTAGCTTCCTTCTTGTTCCTTCTTTTGGTTAGCCTACCTCCCCCGGATAAGAGCCTTCTCGGCGGCGTCCACCTCTTCCAAGATGCGGGTCTTGCGCTTGGCGGGGATGGGCGACGTGGGGCCGAAGCTGATGTAGTGGCCGGAGACGGCATTGAGAGCGGAGTACATGTCTCTAAAGGAGGCCCGCCCCAGCAGCGCCTTCTCCCTCCGGTACTTGGCCACCCATGAGTTGGACGCCTCCCGCAGCTCCGCCACGGCCGCGGCCACGTTGGCGTCTTTCTTGTCCATGCCGATAGTGATCCGCAGCTTCCCGATCATATCTGCCGTCTCCCTAACGTACTCCTCGTCCGAGGCCGCGAACGCCGATGGGGGCACCGGGACGAGCAGCAGCGCCACCGAGGACGACAGGATCACGGCGAGTTCCCGGCGGCTTACGGCTTGGCTGCTGCCCGGAACCGCATTGGCTATGGTGGCAACGAGGGATGGAGATGGAGAGGCTGCAGGTCTTGAGGAAAGGGAGGTGGGTGCAGCAAGCAGTGAAGAACAAGCCATACTGCTGTGCTTCGTAGAAAATTGGATAGAGAGGATATACGGGAGAGAAGGGTTACGAGTGCCACGTTGGCTTATCTTGTTATCCTGACTCACCGAGTTGGAATCGTGGATGTGGATCATGTGGATATCCAGCATTGTAATTAGGTTGGATCGTGAGCTGCTTCAAAGCATTATTTTTATCAAGGGTCATCTAAACAGCTAATTATTTGGAAATAATAAATACGTATACATCTTTCGAACTGGTCATCTTTTACTGCGTAAGTCATGAGAGTTTGAAGGAGTAAAGAATGTAATTAGGCTAACGGGAGAAGAAAAGGCTACATTCCACGGGATGCTAATGGAAGATGTCTGCGGACTGGACACTAGTATGTCCAACATAAAAATCCTTTACAATATGAGACTCGAGATTTAAGCAAATCCAACTCAAGACAAATCCCGTCTTCAAATCGTAGGCGAGCTAACTAGCTTGGAATTTTTGTTAATATTTTTTTTCAGAAGATGCTAGCTACCTTAGCTAGCAAAGGCTTTAAAAGTTTTGACAGATTAAGTCAATATCCTGATATCAAATTCCCTTTCACCACTTACCCATTGTAAAAAAAAAAAAAAAAAAAATCTAATTCAAGACAAATTTTGACACTCGGAATTTTGATGGATGGATAAGGCTCATTATTTTGTCTGCATTCACTAGTTTTGATAATACAATCAAGCCATCATCTGCATTATCTGCTAAACTCTTTAGAAATAATTATTTGTGGGCGAATCACATTCCACCCGTGTTGCTTCTCCTTTGGATAAATGTCAGTAGGAACAACTTGCAATAGGATACACACAACACATTCATTCATGATGAAAGATGGAGGAGACCCTTCAACTTAAGCACATAATGTACCATGCAAGACACGAAATTACTACATCCGGCCATTAATGCTTTCTTGCAGTTCCTTTTACCAATGATCCTTCCATCTCTCACTCGCAACTTGAAGACTTCACCCATGCTGAGAAGAAAACCATCTCATATGGTTCTTGATAATGAGCCTCAGAATTTTTGGCAAGAACATTATAGAAATGGTAATGTTTACGACTCCTGCCAATCTTTTTCCTCTACCCAGTGGGAGTTAGAACTTCTGAGGATTCCTTATACCAGATGGACTAGGAACATTGGAACTCATGCTTGCAGTTCTTAGTAACTTACGGAATTCAGACAAGCTAATCTTTCCGTCTTTGTCAATATCAGCTTCCTCTAGTAATGGTTCGATAGAACCCCTCAACCCTGTATGCTGCAAATGAAACACAATAGCCAATTAGGAGTTGTTTCTGACTAAAATACTGGTCCAATTCATGGTCAATAAGTAGACTGACTTCTATTTAGGAGGAAGTTTCATAAGGTATAGAAAAAAAAATTTTCTAGAGTTAAAAATTTTATGGTGGCAGATATTGACAAACTATTATATTTTGGCATAATTCTTCAACATTAAGATGCATGAAGATGGAACCATACAAATATATATATAATTGTTTTTCGTTCTTTTGCATAACAACAGAGGGGATGATCCCCCAACCTACACAATTTCTAGGCGAACTGAAATTGAAAGCTCTTCAAAGTGAATAGGTAACCCAAGAACCCAACAACTAGGACAAGATTGCTCGACGAAGAACTATGTTGCTGGAGCACTCTATGGAACTCTAAATAAGGACTATACAACCAAAATTTACCATTCTAAGTTCCTCTGGTGTAATATATCCATCTCCATCCACATCAAATTTATCAAAAGCAGCTTTACAACGTAAATGCCATTTCTCAGAATCATGTTCCTCCATCTGATGCACATGCAAAGTTGCTGCAACAAATTCAGTGAAGTCAACAAGTCCGTCGGTATTGCTATCAATCTGCAGAGTAACATTAGCAGTCCATTCATCATCACAAAATTAAATATATAATACTGAAGCAGAGACACTTAAATGCATTAAAATTAATGGCTATCAAAATTCATGGATCTGAAACACTGAACAAAATCTTGAATCTTCTTAATACCATTAGCATATAAAAGCGGAATTTTAAAAAATGAAGTGATAAATATCTTTACTACATAAGTGTATAATAATTTCAACAAGACAAATTATAGATCTCAACTATTTCCATTGCTTCTCATAATCACAGACAAGGTGACATATTAGAGTCCTGCTTAATAAGCTATATGAGAAAGAATGCATTAGCCTGCCTATATATTATGCAAAAGTGTGAGCAAGGAACTTTACTAGAAAGGAGATACACAAATTTTCTGGTCATCCAAGATAACCCTCAAATCTAATGATCATATTATGTATAGCTTTATGATTTTAGGCATAGGCATTGTGCTTATGCAGAAGGATCTGAAACCGCCAGCAACTGCAAGGCCTAGACAACCAGAAGCCCTCACAGTATTTGGGGTTTTCTTGGCCACAATCTTAGTTGAGAAGAATGTTTTACCTTCATCCAAACTAAAACAAAATAAATAGACCAAGGAGTAACAAAATGACATAAACAAGATGAATCATACTTTGATGAGGGTCTATCTCTTCAAAAGAAATGTTAACTTTAACTGTTGGAAAATCCTTTTGAATCTAAAAATCATAATTCATATCACGAGACCAAACTATGATGTTTACATGGTTATATCATATATGTTGTTGAAATATGTTCAAATAATTTAATGACAAATAAATTCTGATTTTATATTTAACATCAGAAACAATGTTTCACATGTTAGGATTCCCAAGTCATGTTTAGATTAAAAAAAATCAACTAAAGTTGACAAATTGTTTCTTTGATTGATTTATATCCATTTCGGTTCTATTCAAGAACCTATTTTTGTCTTGATCAGTAAAACACATTGATGAATGTGTAAGTTTCAAGACTATGATTGATAGCAATGTTAGGTTCTTTACATGTGTTTGAACTGGGTTCATAAGCTGCGGTTGGAGTTGGAGCATGTGATTTGTCTTATTTTGCTTACTAGTATCCGTCTTAACCTTTAGATCATTTAAATGTGACTTATGATTTTATGAAAATATTATACAAAGAAAATTGAGGGTTAGGCAATAGGGGAAAGTCTTTTATCAAAGCTTGGAAGGCACAAACAGATAAAAAAGAGCAGCCTGGTGAACAAGGGAGATAATGTAAAACTCAAATTTTACCCTTGCAAGCATAGAGGTTTTATTCTAAAAGACTCAAAATTTGTTCACCTAGATCATAAAATGATCAATCTTTCATAACACTAAGACCAACTATTTTATAAAGAAAAATAGATAGAGGAAAGCATCTTTCTTTTTACACAGCAAATGAAAGATTAAGGTCATGAATGTAAATTTCTATGATAAAATTAACTCTCATGGTTGACATATGTAGATGGAAGAAATAATAGGTCGAATGGTTTAGATTATTGAATAACTCATAAATATGGCAAATAAAAGGATGCCAAAGATTTTATGCAAATAATGTGTAAAAGAAAATTAATCCAATTTTGTGTTTCTATTAAATAAATTTAACACATTTTTCCAGATTTTCAAAGTAACATATTGTAAAACCGAACTACAGCAAGTATGCAACTATAGTGCACCATGAAAGAAGGAACGTCAAGACTAATTATATGCATTATTTCACAGAACATTCGCCAAATAGTATGATCAGAAAGAGTAGGAGATGACAGAATCATATCCATGTGAAATGGATATAATTAAGGAAATAGGGGAGCTTGCAAACAGCACCATATGAGAATTTAAACAAACAAACTTACAGCTTGAAGAATCTCCAGAACACGTGGTCCCTTTAATCTCCAAGGAACATCCTTGGCAAGTGCCTGTCAAAACAAACATCATTAGGACATTTAGTGTGAAAAATAAAACTGTATACAATTTTAAATTAAATCCCAAAGCCAAAGAGAAGTACCACATCATTTTCACAATGCACACATATGTTCACAGTAGCAAAAAGAGAGAACATCAAGGTAAATAAATTGAGAAAAAGAATACAAGGGTCATGAGTGAGGATAGAGAATGTAAACTAAGGATATATGTTAAAAGATATAAATGCTACCCAACCAAGCCATTATAGTCCACAAATAGGAGATGTACACACGGAGGAGCAAATATAACATAGAACAAGGAACTAGTGCTTAAAATTGTTGACCAGTACAGTGCATTGACAGAGGAGTTTCAGCCTTAAATCTTCCTTCCTAAGCACAAGCTTATTTCTTTGCACCAATCCAATGCTTCATTTGAAGAAAAAACAATTACAGAAGTTCATAAGCACCACAATATGCTACAGTTAAAATCACAACAAAAGTAGGTTATGAACAAAGTCTAGTTTATCCACAGATTGAAATATTTGATACAATACCCCAAATAGTCCCATATCAAAATAATATGGCTAGATAAGCCTCTACATACCATTAACTTCAACTTAAGAATTTTAAGCCACATGGTTGTAGGCTCATCAAGTCAATGAGTTTGTTTCATGTCAAACCAATAGTGACAAGTGATATCAAAGCAACCAGTAGTCACGGTGAGGGGGCCAAGTAGGAAAGTGTTAGAACCCTTGCAGATTCTAAACTTGGGGTTGATCTCTTTAGGAGATC
This sequence comes from Musa acuminata AAA Group, assembly GCF_036884655.1. NCBI lineage: Eukaryota > Viridiplantae > Streptophyta > Magnoliopsida > Zingiberales > Musaceae > Musa > Musa acuminata. The sequence goes on from NC_088342.1 coordinate 17,624,084, forward strand.
GGCCTCCTTGGAACTCTATAGCAGTTCCTCCCTCCAAGTTGCTGCTCAAAGGCTGCAGAAAAGATTCATCTATTGCTTATCAAAAGAGGAGGAATACATGGCTATTTATAGGGTTTCTAAACCCTAACTCCTAATAGGACTCCTACTCAAGACTCCTACTTCTAACCAACTCCTAATAGGACTTTTACTCAAGACTCCTATTCCTTTACAACTCCTAATTCATCTCTAAGAAATAACCTCCTAACTCTAGCCAGCCTCTTCACCTCTTTAATAGGGGTCGGCTTAGGTAGGTTTTACATGAATGTTCCTCTCAATTAGGACTCTCCTAGCTAGAGTCCTAACAGACCCGCCCACTTCAAATTAGCCTTGTCCTTGAAATTTGATTTTCAAGTCATCATAGTTCTCCCAAGTGGCATCTTCTGTTGGTAGGTTCACCCACTGTATTAGCACTTTAGTAGTGGGTCGTCGTCGTCGAGTCATGATCCGTCGATCAATAATGGCACTTGGCTGGGTCTGGAGTTCTCCTTGGATAGTCATATTTGGTGGGTAGCTTTGGGCTGTCTCCAAGCACCTATTTATAACTTTTGTCTGGCCGTTGATTTGTGGGTGATATGCCGTACTCCTTTTCAATTTAGTACCCTGCATATGAAATAACTTTGTCCAAAATCTGCTCGTGAAGATGCAAATAGAATTTATCATAAGTACAATGCGTCCCTTATAGTGTAATTCTTTTGAGTCCCAATTATAATGAGCCACCGAGCTTGGTGCTTCCTCCAATTTTTTTATAATCTTACTAGTCTCTGAATCTTCCTGCCATTCCATCTTAGTATCCTCAAGGAAGTCGCTGGTCGGAAGTGAAATGGCCGAAACTTCAGCTTGCTCGGGTAGCTGCGAAAGCGCATCTGCAAGAACATTCTCTTTCCCCTTTTTGTAAGTTATTTCATAATCAAATCCAAGAAGTTTTGTTACCCATTTTTGCTGCTCAGGGGATGATATCTTTCGCTCCAAAAAGTACTTGAGGCTTTTATGGTCGGTTTTAATTTGAAAAAGTCGACCAATCAAGTAGGGTCTCCACCTCGTTGTTGCGCGCACAATGGCGAGCATCTCCTTATCATATGTTGACTTATTTTGATGGGAGGGAGATAATGCCTTGCTAGTGTATGCGAGTGGTCGACCATCTTACATGAGAATGGCTCCAATTCCGACTCCAGATGCGTCGGCCTCAATAATGAAGGGTCGGTTGAAATGTGGTAGTGTTAGCACCGGCGTCGTCGTCATGGCTACCTTAAGTTTGTCGAAGGCAGTGGAGGCTCTGTCTAACCATTGGAAGACATCTTTTTCCAGTAAGAAAGTAAGTGGTGCATTGATCTTTCCATAGTTTTTCACGAACTTACGATAGTAACCTGTTAAACCCAAAAAGCCATGTAGCAATTTTATATTCCTCGGGGTAGGCCAGTTTTGCATTGCTTCAATTTTGAAGGGGTCCACTGTCACACCTTCCTCTGATATGATATGCCCAAGATATTCCACCTTCTGTTGAAGAAAGCAAAAATTCGTAGTGGTTGTTGTGTGTTCAAAAGGTGGTTTTCGATATGTCTTCTTCGCACACTCATATTTGATGATACCCAGATCAAAGGTCCAGCTTTGTGAAGATTTGTGCTCCCTTTCATCTAGCAATTCATCTGCTATTGGAATAAGGTATTTGTCCTTGATGGTTCTGCCATTGGGAGTTCGGTAATCAACGCATATTCGCCATGTTCCGTCCTTCTTGCGTACAAGTAGCACCGGTGAAGAATAGAGATTGCAACTTGACCGAATAACTCCTGTTTTGAGCATCTCTTTTACAATCCTTTCTATTTCATCCTTCTGGAGATGTAGATATTGATATGGTCGAGTATTTGCTGGAGGTTTGCTTGGAAGAATCGTTATATAATGATCATGCCGACGGGTAAGAGGTAGGTTGTACGGTTCGTCAAATATATCTGAAAATTCAGCAAGCAAAGGAAGTAGGTTTGGATCTTCAAATTCTATTGGCTCTCCCTTAGTTTGCTGCTCAAGTTGTACCAAAAATCTGCTGCATGCTTTATGCAAAACCTTCTCTATTTGTTCTGTGCAAATCGTCGTTACGTCGCCCCTATGTTTCCCGTTCAGTATCACCTGTTTCTCCTTACTGTAAAATTTCATAATTAGTTGCATAAAATTCCAAGAAATATCAACTAATGTCGTCAACCATTTAATTATGAGTATGGCCTCATGATCATTAAGAGGGAGAAGGAAGAAATATGCAATTATCTCTTGGTAAGGCCTCATGATCAGCAACAGTTTCACTTGCGGGCGCCTACGATCATACTTCAAAATCCATCCATCGGCGACCTAAACGTCAAACCTATTGCAATTCTCGATAGGTAAGGCCATCTGTATAGTAACCTTACTGTTTAGAAATTTATTAGTCCTGCCCGTGTCGATAAGAACAGTGATCGGTTGTTGTTTGAGAAGGCCTCCAACTTTCACGGGTTTCAGTAGCCGGCTAGTGTATGTACCGTAACTTCGGTCGGTTGTGGCTCTTCTTCTGCATCTTCTTCTTCATGTTCAAGGCTCTCTTCTGGATGTTCAACGACCTCTTCTTGTATTAGTTCAATCATAAGAAGTCTCCCTTTACTACAGCGATGCTCACGGCTCCACGGCTCGTCACAATGCCAACATAACCCCTTCGCATATCGCTCCCGAAGCTCTTCTCTCGTTAACCTCTTTGGTGTAGGGACTTGGTCGATAGTAGGGGGGGATGAGGGCTTCAATATTACTGGTTGAGGAGCGACCCTAGTCCTCTGAGCTTCATGGTTCAATTGCTCCTCTTGATGTCGTGCGAAAGAGATGGCTGCCATAAGCGTATATGGTTGTCACGCTTTAACTTCTTCTCGGATCTCTGGCTTCAAGCCCTCAATGAAGGTCCTCAATAGCTGTTTTTGAGACCAATCACGAGTTTGATTAGATAACCTTTCAAACCTGGTTTGGTACTCCTGAATGGTAGATGTTTGTCGGATCTTTGCTAGTTGTCCGTCAATATTCTCGTAATCGGTTGGTTTAAAGCGGATCAGCAGTCCTTCTTTGAATTGTCGCCATGAAAGGACTCCATAAGTATGTTCAAACCAGTCAAACCACTGTATAGCATCCCCTTTAAGATGTATAGCTGCAATTTTCACCATAGATGCATCCGCGATTTTATGGTACCGAAAATATCGCTCCGCGTGCGAGATCCAACCTATCGGGTCTTCTTCTTCCCATCTAGGGAAGTCCACTCTCATGGAAGTCATATCTTTGGGCTTGGTGCGATTGGGCAAAGCTCTCTCCTTGATGTGATTTCTTCGGGCTTAGTGGTCGGCCCAATCTGAGTTCGGTAAAGAGCGTCCGAATCTTATCCTTCATTCGTGCCTCGAAGGCTTCGAATTTAGCATTGATTACCTCCTCAGATGCCATAGTATATGCCGTCAAATCTGTAAAGTTAAGATCTCTCTTTTGTTGTCGGGTTAAAGGCATGTATTGGTTGAGAGAGGTGATGGTCGAAAGGGTTGGTAGATTGGTGGATGTAGGCTACGATTTAGGCTTGTTTTGTGGCTATTTTGGGTGCAGTTTGAGGGTGTGGTTTGGTGGAGTTTTAGGGCTGTAGATGAAAGTTTCGGATCTGTGGTAGATGGTAGCAAAGGTTTGATAGAAATAAGTGGAAGTTGTAGCAAGTTTGTGCTGTCTTGTAAGAGTAGAATTGTCGTCGAAGAAACAACGGTTTCTCGACGTAATTTCCACCAAAAACTTGAGAGAATTGAGGAGGGAATTGATAGCAAAATCACAGTTTATATGACAGCAAGGATATCTAATTTAATCAAGAAAATTTCGGCAGTATAACAACAAGGAAATTGGTGCAAGTTGCGATTGCAGAATTCTCGTCGAAAAATTTCAGCGGGTTACGACGAAAATTTGCAGCAACATAAAATCGTTTTTAGAAATGAATTTCTTAATAGATCAATCTCAGATGGAAGCCAAGATGATCTATGAAGTGTATAAGAAATTTCATTCAAAAAAGATTGCAAATAGATGGGTTAAGGCAACAATATGCGGCTGAAATTTTCTGCAACACAGATTTTTAGGTATAGCAGATTGGACATAAAAGATCAGTGGTTTATATTGAGAATTTTTTGATAAACCAAAGGGAAATCCGCTGTTAGGAAGTGTCAAAGCTATCATAAAAATTTCGTAAAGATTTGGATAGAAACAACGTAGTATCAAGATAAAAAAATAGTGCTATGCGGCTGAAATTTTACAGTGCAGATTTTTAAGTATAGCAGATTAGATGTAAAATATCAATGGTTTATATTGAGAATTTTTGACAAAACCAAAGGAAAATCTGCTGTTAGGAAGTGTCAAAGATGTTATAAAAATTTCGTAGAAATTTGGATAGAAAAAACATAGTAGCAAGATCAAACAGACGGTGCTATACGGTTGGAATTCTGCAATGTATCTTTCGTCGTAGAGATAAAAACTTTATGACGAAAAGTTTATGCAGAAATATAAGAATAGCTTTTTTGGGATTTTCAAATAAGGATAACTAAATTGCAGCAGCAGTAAGGTAGAAAACCAGAACCTATTGCAATTCACAGGGAGATCAAAGGATGATCCGTGGTGGTGGAGATGACAGCGGAATTTGGCAACGATCTCTTAAGCAATTGTGGGAATTGCTTCGGGTGGTTGTGGAGGGTTGATGGATGGCTGTGGAAGGGCAGCGAGACGCCAAGAACGCTGCTCTGATACCAAGTGTTAGAACCCTTGCAGATTCTAAACTTGGGGTTGATCTCTTTAGGGGATCGGCCTCCTTGGAACTCTATAGGGGTTCCTCCCTCCAAGTTGCTGTTCAAAGGCTGCAGAAAAGATTCATCTATTGCTTATCAAAAGAGGAGGAATACATGGCTATTTATAGGGTTTCTAAACCCTAACTCCTAATAGGACTCCTAATCAAGACTCCTACTTCTAACCAACTCCTAATAGGACTCCTACTCAAGACTCTTATTCCTTTACAACTCCTAATTCTTCTCTAAGAAACAACCTCCTAACCCTAGCCGGCCTCTTCACCTCTTTAATAGGGGTCGGCTTAGGTAGGTTTTACATGAATGTTCCTTCCAATTAGGACTCTCCTAGCTAGAGTCCTAACAGAAATAGGCATTTAGATAAGAGTTAGTTTTATCCTATCAATCCCTTTTTTTAACGCAACACTAAACCTGATATTTTATTCCACTATACTTTTAAAGGGTGGCTAATGCATGAGCGTCTTGCCTATGTGTGGTCAACGGAAGATCACTCTATAATTATTCTACTCCATTAGACTTTAGCTTACTAATTAATTGGCTATGTACCAGCCTATACTAAAGCTCAACATTCCCATAACCAGCTAACCAGGTCTAAAAAACTAATCAAACCGGTATATACAATAATAACAACAAGGTCATATATGTCCCAACTATTTTGAGACAACTACATTAATTTTTTGCCACCATTAAGATCTATAAAAAGTCATATGTTTAGTCAAGGATTGCCTTTTCGCGTACTGGACCTATTTCGGCAATTTGTCAAACCGGTACATACTAGTCTATATCGATGTACCAAGTCCGAGTTCGGTGAGGAAGAAAAAGAGGGAGAAGAGGAAAGGACAGTGGAGGAACAGAGGGAGGAAGGAAGATGGAAGAAGGAAGAAGAAAAAAAAGTGTAGAAAGAAGAAGAAATAAGAGGAAAAGAGTAACGGCAACAACAACAACGAAGCAGTAGTGGCGAGGAAACGGAAGCATCGAAACTACAGCACACAATGGCAAGGAAGCATCGAAGCAGCAATGGCGAAGCAATGACAATGAGGTGACGACATCTTACACAAGAAAAGGGCAAGCGTTCGCAAGCCCTAATCTTTTTTATTTTTATAATGCTGATTTGGACAAGGCCCCATCATTTTAAAATTTTTCTATTATTTTAATTGGACCAGCCGAAACGAGTTGATCTACGTATCAACCCATGCTCGGACTGATATGTACCACACATACCGTACCGTTTTGGGTGATACAACATACATTGTGTTTAGTTAAGAGCATTTAAATAAAGTAGTTTCTATTAAAGTCTTTTTAGGTATTCCTCTAGCTTTCCTCGTAAATAATCATTTCACCTCTTTTGACTACCATATATGTAGGTCTCCCGAGCATATGTCCATACCATTTTAAGCAATTCTCTCTTATTTTATCCTCTTTTAAAGAGGTACCTAATATTTCACAAATAAAAATACTTTTTCCTATCTTTCCTAATAATTCCTCAACATTCATTTCAACAACACTTCCCTAATAATTCCTATAAATTCATCTCAAAAACATAAATTTTTATTCATGTTTTTTAAAAGTACGACACTCGGATCCAGAAAGTATTGTTGGTCTAGCAACTATCTTATAAATTTTTTCTTTTAATCACAAAGGGTACCTAATGATCACACAAGACTTCTAATGCTCCTTGTCATTTTAATCATTATGATCTTATTGAATAATTGGTCCAAGATACCTAAAGATTTAAATTAAAAGAATTTCTAGCCCATAGTATTACTAAAATTACACCTCATATATTTAGTCTTAGTCTTAATCTAATACCTTTAATTTCTAAGAATTGCCTTCATAACTAAAGTTTTTAATTAATTTCATTTAAGCTCTTATGAGCTAAGATAATATTTTCAACAAATAACATACACCAGGGATGTCTATCTTGTGAATGACTAGTAAGTTCATTCATTATCAATGTGAAAAGCTACTGACTTAATACAAATTGTTGATATAATCCTATAGTAATAAGAAACTCACTAGATACACTTTCTATAGTTCTAACACTAGTAACTATATCATTATACATATCCTTAATAATATTAATATAATTAGTAGATATATCTTTCCTTTTTAAAATCCATCATAATAAATCTCTAGAATTTCTATCATAGGATTTCTCTAAATCAATAAAAACCATATGCAAATATTTTTTTATCTCTATATTTTTTCATTAATCATCTTAATAAATAAATAGCTTATATTGTTGATCTTATATGCATCAAACCAATCAAATCAGTACATATGATCCAATATTTAATGATCTAATAAAGCACTAGTAGTGAAGCATTTAGCTTGATATTATTAGGTACACAGCTTTTTATTATTTTTCCAATGATACAGACTTATATATTATTTGATATCTAACTATCCAAACAATTTGATGCATTGTCTAAGCTAGTATTCAATTAGTATTTAAAATCTTGCCTTCAACCTCAAGGGTCTCAAATGCCACAAAAACTTGGGTTACAATCAACAGGTAAATGTTTTTTCCATTGATTTTGACTTATTCGTCTGTTGCACAATATAGTCAAAACATCGAAGCACATAGAAGACTTAGATAAGGTATAACATTAACGAGTATTTGAACTTCAAATGAACATTGAGATACTTACCTGTGGATATCAAGAATGCTTCCATAGCCATTTGATATGAAATGTTGATATATTATTTCACACAAAGAAAGCAGTTCTATGGCACTTTGCTGTAGAACTTGTTTAACAGAATGCTGATTTTCCTATTGAATCACACAAAAACCAAAGCATGTCTTTTTATTCTGGTAATTAAGTGTAGTATTTAGTATTTACTACTACAAAGCAGAAAGCAGTGGCCAATACTTCTAGAAATTCTAAGTTAATTACAACTTATCAGTACTATCAGTACTATCATAGCCGATAACAGTGAATAGATTTATTACCTGGTAATCAAACCCAGAAAGCCATATAACAATTTTATGTTTCTCGGGGTCGGCCAGTTTTGCATTGCTCCAATTTTGAAGGGGTCCATTGCCACACCTTCCTCTGATATGATATGCCCAAGATATTCCACCTTCTGTTGAAGAAAGCAAAAATTTGTAGTGGTTGTTGTGCGTACAAAAGGTGGTTTTCGGTATGTCTTATTCGCACGCTCGTATTTGATGATACCCGGATCAAAGGTCCAGCTTTGTGAAGATTTATGCTCCCTTTTCATCTAGCAATTCATCTACTATTGGAATAAGGTATTTGTCCTTGATGGTTATGCTATTGAGAGCTCGGTAATCAACACATATTCGCCTCGTTCCGTCCTTCTTGCGTACAAGTAGCACCGGTGAATAGTAGAGTTTAAAACTTCGCCGAATAACTCCTATTTTGAGCATCTCTTTTACAATCCTTTCTATTTCATCCTTCTGGAGATGTGGATATTGATATGGCTGAGCATTTGCTGAAGATTTGCCTGGAAGAATCATTATACAATGATCATGCCGATGGGTAAGAGGTAGGTTACGCGGTTCGTCAAATATATTTTAAAATTCAGCAAGCAAAGGAAGTAGATTTGGATCTTCAAATTCTATTGGCTCTCCCTTAGTTTGCTGCTCAAGTTGTACCAAAAAGCAGCTACATGCTTATGCAAAACCTTCTCCATTTGTTGTGTGCAAATCGTTGTTATATCGCCCCTACGTTTCCCGTACAATGTCACCTGTTTCTCCTTCCAGGAAACATCACCTAATGTCATTAACCATTTAATTCTAAGCATGGCCTCATGATTGTTAAGAGGGAGAAGGAAGAAATCTGCAATTATCTCTTGGTCCTGCAACAATAGTTTCTCCTACGGGCGCCTACAATCAAAATTCAAAATCCATCCATCGACGACCTTAACGTCAAACCTGCTGCAATTCTCGATAGGTAAAGCCATCTGGACAGCAACCTTACTGTTTAGAAAGTTATTAGTACAGCCCATGTCGATGAGAACAGTGATCGGTTGTTGTTTAAGAAGGCCTCCAACTTTCATCGTTTGCGGGTTTGAGTAGCCGGCTAGTGCATGTACCGTAACTTCAGTCGGTTCTGGCTCTTCTTCTGCATCTTCTTCTTCATGATCAAGGTTCTCTTCTGGATATTCAGAGACCACTTCTTCTATTGGTTCAATCATAAGAAGTCTCCCTTTACTACAGCGATGCTCACGGCTCCACGGCTCATCACAATGCCAACATAACCCCTTCGTATATCGCCCCCAAAGCTCTTCTCTTGTTAACCTCTTTGGTGTAGGGACTCGGTCGACAGTAGGGGGGGCTGAGGGCTTCAATATTGCTGGTTGAGGAGTGACCCTAGTCCTCTGAGCTTCATGGTTCAATTGCTCCTCTTGATGTCGTGCGAAAGAGATGGCTGCCATAAGCGTGTACGGTTGTCGTGATTTAACTTCTCCTCGGATCTCCGGCTTCAAGCCCTCAATGAAGGTCCTCAATAGCTGATTTTTAGACCAATCACGAGTTTGATTAGATAACCTTTCAAACCTGGTTTGGTACTCCTAAATGGTGAAGGTTTGTCGGATCTTTGCTAATTATCCGTCAATATTCTCGTAATCGGTTGGTCTGAAGCGTATCAGCAGTCTTTCTTTGAATTGTCGCCATGAAAGGACTCCATAAGTATGTTCAAACCAGTCAAAGCACAGTATAGCATCCCCTTCAAGATGTATAGCTGTAATTTTCACCATTGATGCATCTGCGGTTTTGTGGTACCGAAAATATCGCTCCGCGCATGAGATCCAACCAATCGGGTCTCCTTCTTCCCATCTAGGGAATCCACTCTCATGCATGGATAGTTGGGGTCGGTCAAAGAGCTTCCCCTCTCTTGGAAGTCATATCTTCGGGCTTGGTGCGATTGGGCAAAGCTCTCTCCTTGATGTGATTTCTTCGGGCTTAGTGGTCGGCCTAACCTGAGTTCGGTAAAGGGCGTCCGAATCTTATCCTCCATTCGTGCCTCGAAGGCTTCAAATTTAGCATAGATTACCTCCTCAGATGCCATAGTATATGCCGCCAAATCTGTGATGTTAAGATCTCTCTTTTGTTGTCGGGTTAAAGGCATGTATTGGTTGAGAGAGGTGATGGTCGAAAGGGTTGGTGGATTGGTGGATGTAGGCTACAGTTTAGGCTTGTTTTGTGGCTATTTTGGGTGTAGTTTGAGGGTGTGGTTTGGTGGAGTTTTAGGGCTGTGGATGAAAGTTTTGGATCTGTGGTAGATGGCAGCAAAGGTTTGATAGAAATCAGTGGAAGTTGCAGCAAGCATGTGCTATCTTGTAAGAGCAGAATTGTCGTCCAAGAAACAGCGATTTCTCGACGTAATTTCCACCAAAAACTTGAGAGAATTGAGGAGGGAATTGATAGCAAAATCACAGTTTATATGACAACAAGGATGACTAATTTAATCAAGAAAATTTCGGCAATATAACAGCAAGGAAATTGGTGCAAGTTGCGATAGCAGAATTCTCGTCGAAAAATTTCAGCGGTTTACGATGAAAATTTGCAGCAACACAAAATCGTTTTTATAGATGAATTCGTCAATAGATCAATCTTAGATTGAAGCCAAGGTGATCTATGAAGTGTATAAGAAATTTCATTCAAAAAAGATTGCAAATAGATGGGTTAAGACAATAATATGCGGCTGAAATTTTCTGCAGCACAGATTTTATAGCAGATTGGACGTAAAAGATCAGTAGTTTATATTGAGAATTTTTTGATAAAACCAAAGGGAAATCCACTATTAGGAAGTGTCAAAGCTATCATAAAAATTTCGTAAAGATTTGAATAGAAACAAAGTAGTATCAAGATCAAAGAAACAGTGCTATGCGGCTGAAATTTTATAGTGCAGATTTTCAAGTATAGCAGATTAGACGTAAAATATCAATGGTTTATATTAAGAATTTTTTGACAAAACCAAAGGAAAATCTACTGTTAGGAAGTGTTAAAGATGTCATAAAAATTTGATAGATATTTAGATAGAAAAAACACAGTAGCAAGATCAAACAGACGGTTGGAATTCTGCAATGTATCTTTCGTCGTAGAGATAAAAACTTTATGACGAAAAGTTTATGCAGCAATATAGGAATAATTTTTTTGGGATTTTCAAATAAGGATAACTAAATTGCAACAGCAGTAAGGTCGAAAACCAGAACCTGTTGCAATTCACGGGGAGATCAAAGGATGATCCGTGGTGGAGATGATGACGGAATTCAGCAACGATCTTTTAAGCAATTGTGGGAATTGCTTTGGGTGATTGTGGAGGGCTGATGGATGGTAGTGGAAGGGCAGCGAGATGCCAATAACGCTGCTCTGATACCAGGTGTTAGAACCCTTGCGAATTCTAAACTTGGGGTTGATCTCTTTAGGGGATCGGCCTCCTTAGAACTCTATAGGGGTTCCTCCCTCCAAGTTGCTGCTCAAAGGCTGCAGAAAATATTCATCTATTGCTTATCAAAAGAGGAGGAATACATGGCTATTTATAGGGTTTCTAAACCCTAACTCCTAATAGGACTCCTACTCAAGACTCCTACTTCTAACCAACTCCTAATAGGACTTCTACTCAAGACTCCTATTCCTTTACAACTCCTAATTCTTCTCTGAGAAACAACCTCCTAACCCTAGCCGGCCTCTTCATCTCTTTAATAGGGGTCGGCTTAGGTAGGTTTTACATGAATGTCCCTCTCAATTACGACTCTCCTAGCTAGAGTCCTAACAGAGAAGGCTACGGACTGCGGCGGAGGGCTACGGTGAACATAGGAGGGCTGTGGTAAAGGGGTGAAGAAGGAACACGAGAGGGCTGAAGAGGGAAGAGGGAAGAGGGAAGAGAGGAGCGATTGGAGGAAGGGGAAGACGGGGCACCGGTGACACCATACAAGAGTTGTGGTGAACATAAGATGGCTACAGTGAACATAGGAGGGTTGCAGCGAATGGGGCAAAGGTAGGAGAGAGGAGGTGTTAGAACCCTTGCAACCTTACTGTTTAGAAAGTTATTAGTGCTGCCCGTGTCGATGAGAACAGTGATCGGTTGTTGTTTAAGAATGCCTCCAACTTTCATCGTTTGCGGGTTTGAGTAGCCAGCTAGTGTATGTACCGTAACTTCGGTCGGTTCTGGCTCTTCTTCTGTATCTTCTTCTTCATGTTCAAGGCTCTCTTTTGGATGTTCAATGACCTCTTCTTCTATCGGTTCAATCATAAGAAGTCCCTCTTTACTACAGCGATACTCACGGCTCCACGGCTCGTCACAATGCCAACATAACCCCTTCGCATATCGCTCCCGAAGCTCTTCTCTTGTTAACCTCTTTGGTGTAGGGACTTGGTCGACAGTAGGGGAGGCTAAGGGCTTCAATATTACTGGTTGAGGAGCGACCTCCGAGCTTCATGGTTGAATTGCTACTCTTGATGTCGTGCGAAAGAGATGGCTGCCATAAGCGTATACGGTTGTCGCGCTTTAACTTCTCCTCGGATCTCCGGCTTCAAGCCCTCAATGAAGGTCCTCAATAGCTGTTTTTGAGACCAATCATGAGTTTGATTAGATAACCTTTCAAACCTGGTTTGGTACTCTTGAATGGTAGAGGTTTGTCGGATCTTTGCTAGTTGTCCGTCAATATTCTCGTAATCGGTTGGTCTGAAGCGGATCAGCAGTCCTTCTTTGAATTGTTGCCATGAAAGGACTCCATAAGTATGTTCAAACCAGTCAAACCACTGTATAACATCCCCTTCAAGATGTATAGCTGCAATTTTCACCATAGATGCATCCGCGGTTTTATGGTATCGAAAATATCGCTCCGCGTGCGAGATCCAACCAATTGGGTCTCCTTCTTCCCATCTAGGGTAGTCCACTCTCATGCATGGATAGTTGGGGTTGGTCATAGAGCTTCCCCTCTTTTGGAAGTCATATCTTCGGGCTTGGTGAGATTGGGCAAAGCTCTCTCCTTGATGTGATTTCCTTGGGCTTAATGGTCGGCCCAATCTGAGTTCGGTAAAGAGTGTCCGAATCTTATCCTCCATTCGCATCTCGAAGGCTTCGAATTTAGCTTTGATTACCTTCTCAGATGTCATAGTATATACCGCCAAATCTGTGACGTTAAGATCTCTCTTTTGTTGTCGGGTTAAAGGCATGTATTGGTTGAGAGAGGTGATGGTCGAAAGGGTTGGTGGATTGGTGGATGTAGGCTACGGTTTAGGCTTGTTTTGTAGCTATTTTAGGTGTAGTTTGAGGGTGTGGTTTGGTGGAGTCTTAGGGCTGTGGATGAAAGTTTTGGATCTGTGGTAGATGGTAGCAAAGGTTTGATAGAAATCAGTGGAAGTTGCAGCAAGTATGTGCTGTCTTGTAAGAGTAGAATTGTCATCGAAGAAACAACGGTTTCTCGACGTAATTTCTACCAAAAACTTGAGAGAATTGAGGAGGGAATTTGATAGCAAAATTACAGTTTATATAACAGCAAGGATGTCTAATTTAATCAAGAAAATTTCGACAGTATGACAGCAAGGAAATTGGTGCAAGTTACGATTGCAGAATTCTCGTCGAAAAATTTCAACGGTTTACGACGAAAATTTGCAGCAACACAAAATCGTTTTTAGAGATGAATTCCTTAATAGATCAATCTTAGATGGAAGCCAAGATGATCTATGAAGTGTATAAGAAATTTCATTAAAAAAAGATTGCAAATAGATGGGTTAAGGCTACAATATGCGGCTGAAACTTTCTACAGCACAGATTTTTAAGTATAGCAGATTGGACGTAAAAGATCAGTAGTTTATGTTGAGAATTTTTTAATGAAACCAAAGGGAAATCAACTGGTAGGAAGTGTCAAAGCTCTCATAAAAATTTCGTAGAGATTTGGATAGAAACAATGTAGTATCAAGATCAAACAAACAGTGCTATGCGGCTGAAATTTTACAGTGCAGATTTTCAAGTATAGCAGATTAGACATAAAATATTAATGGTTTATATTTAGAATTTTTTGACAAAACCAAAGGAAATCTGCTGTTAGGAAATGTCAAAGATGTCATAAAAATTTCGTAGAGATTTGGATAGAAAAAACACAGTAGCAAGATCAAACAGACGGTGCTATACGGTTAGGTTGGAATTCTGCAATGTATCTTTCGTCGTAGAGATGAAAACTTCATGACGGAAAGTTTATGCAGCAATATAGGAATAATTTTTTTGGGATTTTCAAATAAGGATAACTAAATTGTAGCAGCAGTAAGGTATAAAACCAGAACCAGTTGCAATTCACAGGGAGATCAAAGGATGATCCGTGGTGGTGGAGATGATGGCGGAATTTGGCGACGATCTTTTAAGCAATTGTGGGAATTGCTTTGGGCGGTTGTGGAGGGTTGATGGATGGCTATGGAAGGGCAGCGAGATGCCAAGAACGCTGCTCTGATACCAGGTGTTAGAACCCTTGCAGATTCTAAACTTGGGGTTGATCTCTTTAGGGGATCGACCTCCTTGGAACTCTATAGGGGTTCCTCCCTCCAAGTTGCTGCTCAAAGGCTGCAGAAAAGATTCATCTATTGCTTATCAAAAGAGGAGGAATACATGGCTATTTATAGGGTTTCTAAACTCTAACTCCTAATTGGACTCCTACTCAAGACTCCTACTGTAACCAACTCCTAATAGGACTTCTACTCAAGACTCCTATTCCTTTACAACTCCTAATTCATCTCTAAGAAACAACCTCCTAACCCTAGCCGGCCACTTCACCTCTTTAATAAGGGTCGGCTTAGGTAGGTTTTACACGAATGTCCCTCTCAATTAGGACTCTCCTAGCTAGAGTCCTAACAGGAGGGAAGGGAAGAAGCTGCCGCCGGAGGAAGACCCGCAGCTACCACTGAAGGAAGATGCCACCACTGTCGCTGCTACCATCATTCGCCGATGGGAGGAACTCTGCCATTGTGAGAAACATAGTGGGAGAGAGGACTTCAACGTTAGGGCACTCATGAGTGGGTTTCTATGTTATGGCACTAGCAAGTGGGTTTCTACAATGGATACTTGGTTCGATTGAGCTAGATGAGTATTTTGGTTCGACTTAGGCCTGAGTTAAACTAGGTGAGTGCCTAGGCCGTGCCTGAGTTAAGTCACCTAGCCCAATAGGTGGGCGCTCAGGCCTTGCCTCGCCTCGCCTAGGTGCCTAGGCAAGTGCCCGGGCACCCTGTGACTTCATTGGTCAAGACTCTCTCTTCCTAGTGCTTTTAGAGATGGAGTCCTAAGTTGGTTAGGATTCTCCCGTGCAAGGGCCAATGCCCCACGCTCTCTTCCTCAATTTGGAAGCCTCCCCCCTCTACCGGACACAGATTTGTTGAATCTGACTTTTGGGCTTGAAATTGAACTCGAGTTGGGTTCAGCAGGATGGAGATTGAATCAGATTGATCAACACTTAGTTTAAGTTGAACCCGAGAATTAAACTGCGTATGATCTGGTCCATGAGCTCAGATTTGAGTTGGAGCTTGGTTCAATTAGATCATGATTAATTTAGAGTTTGATTCAAACTTCGATTGAGCTGATATGGAGTTTGACTCAACCTCGACTTGATCGTCCCTGATCATAGCTCCCCCAATTGGGTGATTCAACTCTTGTTGAATCTTAATTTGAGGTTTTGCTTCTCGCCATCAACGGGTTTGAGCAACCAGAGGTTTTGCTTTGGTACGTTATTGTGATCGACGTGGTCACACCCGACCATGCCATCTTCTTGTGTCGTTTCAATAAGGTTCTCCTTGTTGCCTATCACCGTCGACTTGAGGGGTCTCGTTTTTCAGACTTCTCGAAGCTGCAAGCTCGCTGCTACCCCTCTTTGTTTCTCCTCTTTTATCATTTTAGAGATAAATTTTAGTTTCTTGCATGCCAAAAAGAAAGCCACAAGTTTTTAGCAAGCGTTCACCATCCTTTTTTTCTAGGCCAATGGTTTCCTCCATCGAATCAATCAGATCTCAGATGACGAAAAACTTCCTTCCATCCATCTAGAGTCGATACTTCTGGGCTCGACATAAGTAAAATCCCAAAGGTAGGGGCTCCTAAGGATGCCTTAACAAATGTCAAGTGGTGCCACTTTGCACATCACCTCATTGATGTATTGACTTGTGATAGTGAAGCATATCTTGCATTGTCAGTTAATCTTCATCTTCATATCCTCATGGAGTAAACCTAAAGGAGGATATGGGTTTGGATGTGATGTTGTCCCTAGGTCGAGCTTTTGGAGTAAGCTCGTCGAGACGAGGTTCTTTTGACAACCAGTATCGAAGATAGTGCTATCGACCTTTTGCTTCACTGAATCTTTATAGTGAAGAATTGTTCTCAAAACTTTTGGACTGTGTTAGAACCCTTGCAGATTCTAAACTTGGGGTTGATCTCTTTAGGGGATCGGCCTCCTTGGAACCCTATAGGGGTTCCTCCCTCCAAGTTGCTGCTTAAAGGCTGCAGAAAAGATTCATCTATTACTTATGAAAAGAGAAGGAATACATGGCTATTTATAGGGCTTCTAAACCCTAACTCCTAATAGGACTCCTACTTAAGACTCTTACTTCTAACCAACTCCTAGTAGGACTCCTAGTCAAGACTCCTATTCCCTTACAACTCCTAATTCTTCTCTAAGAAAACACCTCCTACATGAATGCCCCTCTCAATTAGGACTCTCCTAGCTAGAGTCCTAACAGAATGTCCCTCTCAATTAGGACTCTCCTAGCTACAGTCCTAACAGTTTTACATGAATGTCCCTCTCAATTAGGACTCTCCAAGCTAGAGTCCTAACAGACCCGCCCTCTTCAAATCAGCCTTGTCCTCGAGGCTGATGATTCGTGAATTCTAGGAATTTGATCTTCAAGTCGTCATAGTTCTCCCAAGTGGCATCTTCTATTGGTAGGTTCGCCCACTGTATTAGCACTTCATTAGTGGGTCATCGTCGTCGAGTCACGATCCGTCGATCAATAATGGCACTTGGCTAGGTGTGGAGTTCTCTTTGGGTAGTCATATTTGGTGGGTGGCTTTGGGCTGTCTCCAAGCACATATTTAAAACTTTCGTCTGGCCGTCGGTTTATGGGTGATATGTCATACTCCTTTTCAATTTAGTACCCTGCATATGGAATAACTTTGTCCAAAATCTGCTCGTGAAGATGCAAGTAGAATTTATCGTAAGCACAATGCGTCCCTTATAGTGTAATTCTTTTGAGTCCCAATTGTAATGAGCCATGGGGCTGGGTGCTTCCACCAATTTTTTTATAATCTTACTTTTCTCTGAATCTTCCTGCCATTCTATCTTAATATCCTTAAGAAAGTCGCTGGTCGGAAGTGAAACGGCCGAAACTTCAACTTACTCGGGTAGCTGCGAAAGCGCATCTGCAAGAACATTCTCTTTCCCCTTTTTGTAAGTTATTTCATAATCAAATCCAAGAAGTTTTATTACCCTTTTTTGCTGCTCAGGGGATGATATTTTTTGCTCCAAAGAGTACTTGAGGCTTTTATGGTCAGTTTTAATTTGAAATCGTCGGCCAATCAAGTAGGGTCTCCACCTCGTTGCTGCGCGCACAATGGCGAGCATCTCCTTATCATATGTTGACTTATTTTGATGGGAGGGAGATAAATCCTTGCTAGTGTATATGAGTGGTCGACCATCATGCATTAGAATGGCTCCAATTCCGACTCCAGATGCGTCGGTCTCAATAATGAAGGGTCGGTTGAAATCTGGTAGTGTTAGCACCGGCGTCGTCGTCATGACTGCCTTAAGTTTGTCGAAGGCAGCGGAGGCTCTGTCCGACCATTGGAAGATATCTTTTTTCAGTAAGAAAGTAAGTGGTGCACTGATCTCTCCATAGTTTTTCATGAACTTGCAGTAGTAGCCTGTTAAACCCAGAAAGCCATGTAGCAATTTTATGTTCCACGGGGTCAGCCAGTTTTGCATTGCTCCAATTTTGAAGTGGTCTACTACCACACCTTCCTCTGATATGATATGCCCAAGATATTCCACCTTCTTATGAAGAAAGCAAAAATTCATAGTGGTTGTTGTGTGTTCAAAAGGTGGTTTTCGGTATGTCTTCTTCGCATATTCGTATTTGATGATACCCGGATCAAAGGTCCAGCTTTGTAAAGATTTGTACTCCATTAGCAACTCATCTACTACTGGAATAGGGTATTTATCCTTGATGGTTATGCCATTGAGAGCTTGGTAATCAACATATAATCGTCATATTCCATCCTTCTTTCGTATGAGGAGCACCGGTGAAGAGTAGGGGCTGTAACTAGGCCGAATAACTCCTGTTTTGAGCATCTCTTTTACAATCCTTTTCATTTCATCCTTCTGGAGATGTGGATATTGATATGGCTGAGCATTTGCTGGAGATTTGCCTGGAAGAATCATTATACAATGATCATGCCGACGGGTAAGAGGTAGGTTGTGCGGTTCGTCAAATATATCAGAAAATTCAGCAAGCAAAGGAAGTAGATTTGGATCTTCAAATTTTGTTGGCTCTCCCTTAGTTTGTTGCTCAAGTTGTACCAAAAAGCCGCTGCATGCTATATGCAAAACCTTCTCCATTTGTTGTGTGCAAATCGTCGTTACGTCGCCGTAACGTTTCCCGTGCAGTATCACCTGTTTCTCCTTACTGTAAAATTTTATAATTAGTTGCATAAAATTCCAAGAAATATCACCTAATGTCATCAACCATTTAATTCTAAGTATGGCCACATGATCATCAAGAGGGAGGAGGAAGAAATCTGCAATTATCTCTTGGTCCTGCAACAACAGTTTCACTTGCGGGCACCTATGATCACACTTCAAAATCCGTCCGTTGGCGACCTTAACGACAAACCTGCTGCAATTCTCAATAGGTAAGTTCATATAGACAGCAACCTTACTGTTTAGGAAGTTATTAGTGCTGCCCGTGTCGATGAGAACAGTGATCGGTTGTTGTTTGAGAAGGCCTCCAACTTTCATCGTTTGTGGGATTGAGTAGCCAACTAGTGTATGTACCGTAACTTTGGTCGGTTGTGGCTCTTCTTCTGCATCTTCTTCTTCATGTTAAAGGCTCTCTTTTGGATGTTCAATGACCTCTTCTTCTATCGGTTCAATCATAAGAAGTCCCCCTTTACTACAGCGATGCTCACGGCTCCCCGGCTCATCACAATGCCAACATAACCCCTTCGTATATCGCTCCCGAAGCTCTTCTCTTGTTAACCTCTTTGGTGTAGGGACTTGGTCGAAAGTAAGGGGGGGCTAAGGGCTTCAATATTACTGGTTGAGGAGCGACCCTAGTCCTCCGAGCTTCATGGTTCAATTGCTCCTCTTGATGTCGTGCGAAAGAGATGGCTGCCGTAAGCGTATACGGTTGTCGCGCTTTAACTTCTCCTCGGATCTCCGGCTTCAATTCCTCAATGAAGGTTCTCAATAGCTGTTTTTGAGACCAATCATGAGTTTGATTAGATAACCTTTCAAACCTGGTTTGGTACTCCTGAATGGTAGAGGTTTGTCGGATCTTTGCTAGTTGTCCGTCAATATTCTCATAATCGGTTGGTCTGAAGCGGATCAGCAGTCCTTCTTTGAATTGTCGCCATGAGAGGACTCCATAAGTATGTTCAAACCAATCAAACCATTGTATAGCATCCCCTTCAAGATGTATAGCTGCAATTTTCACCATAGATGCATCTGCGGTTTTATGGTACCGAAAATATCACTCTGCGCGCGAGATCCAACCAATTGGGTCGCCTTCTTCCCATCTAGGGAAGTCCACTCTCATGCATGGATAGTTGGGGTTGGTCATAGAGCTTCCCCTCTCTTGGAAGTCATATCTTTGGGCTTGGTGTGATTGGGCAAAGCTCTCTCCTTGATATGATTTCTTCGGGCTTAGTGGTCGGCCCAATCTGAGTTCGGTAAAAAGCGTCCGAATCTTATCCTCCATTCGCGCCTCCAAGGCTTCGAATTTAGCATTGATTGCCTCCTTAGATGCCATAGTATATGCCTCCAAATCTATGATGTCAAGATCTCTCTTTTGTTGTTAGGTTAAAGGCATGTATAGGCTGAGATAAGTGATGGTCGAAAGGGTTGGTGGATCGGTGGATGTAGGCTACGATTTAGGCTTGTTTTATGGCAGTTTTGGGTGCAGTTTGAGGGTGTGGTTTAGTGGAGTTTTAGGGCTGTGGATGAAAGTTTTGGATCTGTGGTAGATGGCAGCAAAGGTTTGATAGAAATCAGTGGAAGTTTCAGCAAGTATGTGCTGTCTTGTAAGAGTAGAATTGTCGTCGAAGAAACAATGGTTTCTCGATGTAATTTCTACCAAAAACTTAAGAGAATTGAGGAGGGAATTGATAGCAAAATCACAGATTATATGACAGCAAGGATGTCTAATTTAATCAAGAGAATTTTAGCAGTATAACAGCAAGAAAATTGGTGCAAGTTGCGATAGCAGAATTGTTGTCGAAAAATTTCAACAGGTTACGATGAAAATTTGCAGCAACACAAAATTATTTTTAGAGATGAATTCCTTAATATATCAATCTTAAATGGAAGCCAAGATGATCTATGATGTGTATAAGAAATTTCATTCAAAAAAAATTGCAAATAGATGGGTTAAGGCAACAATATGCCGCTGAAATTTTCTGCAGCACAGATTTTTAAGTATAGCAGATTGGACGTAAAAGATCAGTGGTTTATATTGAGAATTTTTTGATGAAACCAAAGGGAAATCCACTGTTAGGAAGTGTAAAAGCTATCATAAAAATTTCGTACAGATTTGGATAGAAATAATATAGTATCAAGATCAAACAAACAGTGCTATGCGGCTGAAATTTTACAGTGCAGATTTTCAAGTATAGCAGATTAGACGTAAAAGATCAATGGTTTATATTGAGAATTTTTTGAAAAAACCAAAGGGAAATTTGCTGTTAGGAAGTGTCAAAGATGTCATAAAAATTTGGATAGAAAAAGCATAGTAGCAAGATCAAACA
This sequence comes from Musa acuminata AAA Group, assembly GCF_036884655.1. Lineage (NCBI taxonomy): Eukaryota > Viridiplantae > Streptophyta > Magnoliopsida > Zingiberales > Musaceae > Musa > Musa acuminata. The sequence goes on from NC_088342.1 coordinate 17,644,899, forward strand.
GATGGTGCAATGCGGTTGGAATTCTGCAATGTATCTTTCGTCGTAGAGATGAAAACTTTGTGACGAAAGGTTTATGCAGCAATATAGGAACAGTTTTTTTTTTTGGATTTTCGAATAAGGATAACTAAATTGCAGCAGCAGTAAGGTAGGAAACCAGAACATGTTGCAATTCACGGGGAGATCAAAGGATGATCTATGGTGGTGGAGATGATGGCGGAATTCGGCGATGATCTTTTAAGCAATTGTGGGAATTGCTTTGGGAGGTTGTGGAGGGCTGATGGATGGCAATGGAAGGGCAGCGAGATGCCAAGAACGCTTCTCTGATACCAGGTGTTAGAACCCTTGCAGATTCTAAACTTGGGGTTGATCTCTTTAGGGGATCGGCCTCCTTGGAACTCTATAGGGGTTCCTCCCTCCAAGTTGCTACTTAAAGGCTGCAGAAAAGATTCATCTATTGCTTATGAAAAGAGAAGGAATACATGGCTATTTATAGGGCTTCTAAACCCTAACTCCTAATAGGACTCCTACTTAAGACTCTTACTTCTAACCAACTCCTAGTAGGACTCCTAGTCAAGACTCATATTCCCTTACAACTCCTAATTCTTCTCTAAGAAAACACCTCCTACATGAATGCCCCTCTCAATTAGGACTCTCCTAGCTAGAGTCCTAACAGAATGTCCCTCTCAATTAGGACTCTCCTAGCTAGAGTCCTAACAGTTTTACATGAATGTCCCTCTCAATTAGGACTCTCCAAGCTAGAGTCCTTACAGACTGAGGGATGGACTTGAGTCTATAACCTTAGGTCGTGCATCAACAATAGACGCGGATCTGCATGAGATACTGGTGCAAGTTCAGTGGAGATATCGCCAACTAACGTAGTCATTATCCATTGACTTTGGTCATTCTTCATCCAGTTTTTCAATAAGAGTTTCGGGTGAAACTTTTAGCCCTTTGTTAGGACTCTAGCTAGGAGAGTCCTAATTGAGAGGGACATTCATGTAAAACCTACCTAAGCTGACCCCTATTAAAGAGGTGAAGAGGTCGGCTAGGGTTAGAAGTTGTTTCTTAGAGACGAATTAGGAGTTGTAAAGGAATAGGAGTCTTGAGTAGAAGTCCTATTAGGAGTTGGTTAGAAGTAGGAGTCTTGAGTAGGAGTCCTATTAGGAGTTAGGGTTTAGAAACCCTATAAATAGTCATGTATTCCTCCTTTTTTGATAAGCAATAGATGAATCTTTTCTGCAGCCTTTGAGCAGCAACTTGGAGGGAGGAACCCCTATAGAGTTCCAAGGAGGCCGATCCCCTAAAGAGATCAACCCCAAGTTTAGAATCTGCAAGGGTTCTAATACCTGGTATCAGAGCAGCGTTCTTGGCGTCTTGCTGCCCTTCCATAGCCATCCATCAACCCTCCACAACCGCGCAAAGCAATTCCCACAATTGCTTAAAAGATCGTCGCCAAATTCCGCCATCATCTCCACCACTACGGATCATTCTTTGATCTCCCCGTGAATTGCAACAGGTTCTGTTTTTCTACCTTATTGCTGCTGCAATTTAGTTATCCTTGTTTGAAAATCCCAAAAAAATTATTCCTATATTGCTACATAAACTTTTCGTCATAAAGTTTTCATCTTTACGACGAAAGATACATTGCAGAATTCCAACCGTATAGCACCGTCTGTTTGATCTTGCTACTGTGTTTTTTCTATCCAAATCTCTATGAAATTTTTATGACATCTTTGACACTTCCTAACAGCAGATTTTCCTTTGGTTTTGTCTAAAAATTCTCAATATAAACCATTGATATTTTACATCTAATCTGCTATACTTGAAAATCTGCACTGTAAAATTTCCGCCGCATAGCACTATTTTTTTATCTTGATACTACGTTGTTTCTATCCAAATCTCTACGAAATTTTTATGATAGCTTTGACACTTCCTAACAGTGGATTTCCCTTTGGTTTCATCAAAAAATTCTCAATATAAACCACTGATCTTTTACGTCCAATCTGCTATACCTAAAAATCTGTGCTGCAAAAAATTTCAGCCGCATATTGTTGCCTTAACCCATCTATTTGCAATCTTTTTTGAATGAAATTTCTTATACACTTCATAGATCATCTTGGCTTCCATCTAATATTGATCTATTGAGGAATTCATCTCTAAAAACGATTTTGTGTTGCTGCAAATTTTCATCGTAAACCGCTGAAATTTTACGACGAGAATTCTGCTATCGTAACTTGCACCAATTTCCTTGCTATTATACTGCCGAAATTTTCTTGATTAAATTAGTCATCCTTGCTGTCATATAAACTGTGATTTTGAAATCAATTCTCTTCTTAATTCTCTCATGTTTTTGGTGGAAATTACGTCGAGAAACCGTTGTTTCTTCGACGACAATTCTACTCTTACAAGACAGCACATACTTGCTGCAACTTCCACTTATTTCTATCAAACCTTTGCTACCATCTACCACAGATCCAAAACTTTAATTTACAGCCCTAAAACTACACCAAACCACACCCTCAAACTGCACCCAAAATAGCCACAAAACAATCTTAAACCGTAGCCTACATCCACCAATCCACCAACCCTTTCGACCATCACCTCTCTTAACCAATACATGCCTTTAACCCGACAACAAAAGAGAGATCTTAACATCACAGATTTGGCGACAAATACTATGGCATCTGAGGAAGTAATCAATGCTAAATTTGAAGCCTTCGAGGTGCGAATGGAGGATAAGATTCGGACGCTCTTTACCGAACTCAGATTGGGCCGACCACTAAGCCCGAAGAAATCACATCAAGGAGAGAGCTTTGCCCAATCGCACCAAGCCCGAAGATATGACTTCCAAGAGAGGGGAAGCTCTATGACCAACCCCAACTATCCATGCATGAGAGTGGACTTCCCTAGATGGGAAGAAGGCGACCCAATTGGTTGGATCTCGCGCGCAGAGTGATATTTTCGGTACCATAAAACCGCAGATGCATCTATGGTGAAAATTGCAGCTATACATCTTGAAGGGGATGCTATAAAGTGGTTTGATCGGTTTGAACATACTTATGGAGTCCTTTCATGGCGACAATTCAAAGAAGGACTGCTGATCCGCTTCAGACCAACCGATTACGAGAATATTGACGGACAACTAGCAAAGATCCGACAAACCTCTACCATTCAGGAGTACCAAATCAGGTTTGAAAGGTTATCAAATCAAACTCATGATTGGTCTCAAAAACAGCTATTGAGGACCTTCATTGAGGGCTTGAAGCCGGAGATCCGAGAAGTTAAAGCGCGACAACCGTATACGCTTATGGCAGCCATCTCTTTCGCACGACATCAAGAGGAGCAATTGAACCATGAAGCTCGGAGGACTAGGGTCGCTCCTCAACCAGTAATATTGAAGCCCTCAGCCCCCCCTACTGTCGACCAAGTCCCTACACCAAAGAAGTTAACAAGAGAAGAGCTTCGGGAGCGATATGCGAAGGGGTTATGTTGGCATTGTGACGAGCTGTGGAGCCGTGAGCATCGCTGTAGTAAAGGGGGACTTCTTATGATTGAACCGATAGAAGAAGAGGTCATTGAACATCCAGAAGAAAGCCTTGAACATGAAGAAGAAGATGCAGAAGAAGATCCACAACCGACCGAAGTTACGGTACATACACTAGTTGGCTACTCAAACCCGCAAACGATGAAAGTTAGAGGCCTTCTCAAACAACAACCGATCACTGTTCTCATCGACACGGGCAGCACTAATAACTTCATAAACAGTAAGGTTGTTGTCCATATGAACTTACCTATTGAGAATTGTAGCAGGTTTGTCGTTAAGGTCGCTAACGGACGGATTTTGAAGTATGATCATAGGTGCCCGCAGGTGAAACTGTTGCTGTAGGACCAAGAGATAATTGCAGATTTCTTCCTCCTCCCTCTTGATGATCATGAGGTCATACTCAGAATTAAATGGTTGATGACATTAGGTGATATTTCTTGAAATTTTATGCAACTAATTATAAAATTTTACAGTAAGGAGAAACAGGTGATACTGCACGGGAAACGTGAGGGCGACGTAACGATGATTTGCACACAACAAATTGAGAAGGTTTTGCATAAAGCATGCAGGGGCTTTTTGGTACTACTTGAGTAGCAAATTAAAGGAGAGCCAATAGAATTTGAAGATCCAAACCTATTTCTTTTGCTTGCTGAATTTTGAGATATATTTGACGAGCCGCACAACCTACCTCTTACTCGTCGGCATGATCATTGTATAATGATTTTTCCAGTCAAATCTCCAACAAATACTCAGCCATATTGGTATCCACATCTTGAGAAAGATGAAATAGAAAGGATTGCAAAAGAGATGCTTGAAACAAGAGTTATTCGACCAAGTTGCAACCTCTACTCTTCACCGGTGCTACTTGTACGCAAGAAGGACGGAACATAGCGAATATGCGTTGATTACCGAGCTCTCAATGGCATAACCATCAAGGATAAATACCCTATTCCAGTAGTAGATGAATTGCTAGATGAAAGGAAGCACAAATCTTCACAAAGTTGGACCTTCGATCCGGGTATTATCAAATATGAGTGTATGAAGAAGTCATACCGAAAACCGCCTTTCGAACACACAACGGCCACTACGAATTTTTACTTTCTTCAACAAAAGGTGAAATATCTTGGGCATATCATATCAGAGGAAGGTGTGACGGTGGACCCCTTCAAAATTGAAGCAATGCAAAACTGGCCTACCCCGAGGAACATAAAATTGCTACATGGCTTTCTGGGTTTAACAGGCTACTACCGTAAGTTCGTGAAAAACTATGGAAAGATCAGTGCACCACTTACTTCCTTACTGGAAAAAGATGTCTTCCAATGGTCGGACAGAGCCTCCACTGCCTTCGACAAACTTAAGGCAGCCATAACGACGACGCCGGTGCTAGCGCTACCAGATTTCAACCGACCCTTCATCAATAAGGCCGATGCATCTGGAGACAGAATAGGAGACGTTCTCATGCAAGATGGTCGACCACTCACATACATTAGCAAGACATTGTCTCCCCCCTATCAAAACATGTTAACATATGATAAGGAGATGCTCACCATTATGCACGCAGCAACGAGGTGGAGATCGTACTTGATCAGGCGATACTTTCAAATCAAGATCGACCATAAAAGCTTAAAATATCTCTTGGAGCAGAAGATATCTTCTCCCGAGCAGCAAAAATGGGTAACAAAACTTCTTGGATTTGATTATGAAGTAACTTACAAAAAGTGGAAAGAGAATGTTGTTGCAGATGCGCTTTCGCAGCTACCTAAGCAAGCTGAATTTTCGATCGTTTTACTTCCAACCAGCAACTTCCTTGAGGATATTAAGATGGAATGGCAGGAAAATTCGAAGACTAGTAAGATCAAAAAAAAATTGGAGGAAGCACCAAGCTCCGTGGCTCATTACAATTGGGACTCAAAAGAATTATACTATAAGGGTACTAAATTGAAAAGGAGTATGGCATATCACCCACAAATCGACGACCAAACAGAAGTTGTAAATAGGTGCTTGGAGACAGCCCAAAGCCACCCACCAAATATGACTATCCAAGGAGAACTCCAGACCCAGCCAAGTGCTACTATTGATCGATGGATCGTGACTCGACGACGACGACCCACTGCTAAAGTGCTAATATAGTGGGTGAACCTACTAACAGAAGATGCCACTTGGGAGAACTATGATGACTTGAAGATCAAATTCCCAAAATTCATGAATTGTCAGCCTCGAGGACAAGGCTGATTTGAAGAGGGCGGGTCTGTTAGGACTCTAGCTAGGAGAGTCCTAATTGAGAGGGACATTCATGTAAAACCTACCTAAGCCGACCCCTATTAAAGAGGTGAAGAGGTCGGCTAGGGTTAGGAGGTTGTTTCTTAGAGAAGAATTAGGAGTTGTAAAGGAATAGGAGTCTTGAGTAGAAGTCCTATTAGGAGTTGGTTAGAAGTAGGAGTCTTGAGTAGGAGTCCTATTAGGAGTTAGGGTTTAGAAACCCTATAAATAGCCATGTATTCCTCCTCTTTTGATAAGCAATAGATGAATCTTTTCTGCAGCCTTTGAGCAGCAACTTGGAGGGAGGAACCCCTATAGAGTTCCAAGGAGGCCGATCCCCTAAAGATATCAACCCCAAGTTTAGAATCTGCAAGGGTTCTAATACCCTTCTTCTTGACATGACTTGCAATTATACAATGATAATAGAATAGGTCACTTATTTCCAATGACAAAGAATTCTACCGTTCCCTAAATTTTTCTTAGCTTTCAAGGAGGCCTCTTTAGCCTTCTCCGCAATCTTCTTGCTCCAAGTTATATTCTTCTTCTTGATTGTCATAGTCGTCACGCTAGTGCTCGAGATGTCATAAGTCAATTTGGTACTAATTTGATTATGCAAACAAGTGATATATTTCATGATTGTCGAGTGGTCGTCAAAGGAAAACATGCACACCACCGCTTGTCAAAATTCAATGCAGTCTTGCAACGATTAGTCTCTCCCTTAGCATAAGCTATGTCATCTTCTCCACCGATCTTTAAGGTAACCCATTAGATAGAATTCTTCTCAAGTGAGTTTTAATTGTCCCCATGTCACCACTTCGTCGTTATAAGATTGAAAGTATGTGTTCCACCATACAAGCGCATGACCAATCAACTTGAGTAGCACAAGCGCAACTTTATTTTCTTTGTTGTACCCATAGAGAATAAAATAAGTCTCTAGTTGATCAAGTCATGCATCTAATACCTCAGCATTGATGAAGTCTTCATTGAGGGTATGTCAATCTAGACTTCAATTCGGAAAGGTCAAACCTTGTTGCTACCACCAAAATTGCAGCATCATCGCCATTGTTGTCATTGTGCATCTTCAACAAACTGATTTCGGAATTTGACGATGATGGCTCCTTCTCTCAAGCTACGACATGCTTGTCTCGATCTTCTTTCGTTGTTAGATTGGCTTGAGATTGAATCCAAACCATCACAACCTTCATTTTAGCGAAGGTGTCATGACTTGGGCAGCAAGGCCCGCCAGGGCTGCTAGATTGCTCGTTATTACATTGTCTCTTCTTTTCGTTGGAGATCGAGGTTGAAATTCTAACTCTTGTGGTTCTTTGCCCAATGCCTTGTATCTTTGCCTAGCGGTAACCATTAACAAGTGAAGGATCTTTGATCTGACACCACCTAATCCATATGGGGAAGGACTTGACCACGTCGAACCTCCCTCCAAGTGGATTTATGTCTTTGTTGAGGAGTTGCATCTTTTGTTGCAGAATACAGAAATTTGGAAAGGGAAATCGATCTACTTTACTTCAAAACAGAAGTACTTAAACACAGAACTAATTAAAAGACTTCATGAGTGACAAATGCTTGGACTTCTTGCACACAAGTGCAGATTAAAGAAGTCGTAACTTGTTGCCATCTTCTCTCCCTTTCTCTCCTTTTCTTCTCAACTGACAGCACCTCTCCGTAGTGCTGCGGAAGGGGCTACTTCTGTCGGAGTTGTTGATGCATCTTTTGATGTCGGAGACGAAGACGAAGCTATTGTTCAAATGGATCTCTGCTGTAAGGTTCTATCGTAGCCGAGGAAGAAACTGGAATAGAACTCTTGTTGTTGCTACGAGGAAGAAGATGAAGCTTCGGTTGTTGCTTAAAGAAAGGCTGCTAAAGCTCTTCTCCTTCTCTTCTTGCTGTTGCCCAAGGCTCCTTTTGCAAGTTATTAGGGCCAACTAGCCCTGATGCTAAGGTTGTTGAACCCTCTTCTTTTGTCCCCTCTTCTCTCAGCTTGGACTCTTCCTAGGGTCAACTGGGACTTGAGGAAGCTCTAGACTTCTTATACCTTCAGATGGTCTGAGAATGGTGCACCTCCCCTTGTTTTATAGGCTTGATGGGTGGAGTCCTAACTAGTTTAATACTCTCTCTTCCTAGTGCTTGTAGGGGTGGAGTCCTAACTACGTCAGGACCCTCTCTTCCTAGTGCTTTTAGGGATGAAGTCCTTACTACATTGGGACTCTCCCTTGCTACGATCAGTGCCCCTAGCTCTCTTCCTCAATTTAGCCACCTACTCCTCTCCTAATCCAAGTGGGACTTGGATTGAGTATGTTGCATGTTGGAGTTGAGGTTGGAGCTGGTCCAATCTGACTTCTGGGCTTGAAATTGAGCTCAAATTCGGTTCAGCAGGATTGAGATTGAATTGGAGTTCGACTCAAACTCTGGCTGGGCTACATTGAACTTCGACCAAAACTTGGTTTGAGCTGAACTCAAGTGAGAAATAAGTTGTGTTTGATCTTGTCCTTGAGCTTAGATTCGAGCTTGAGATTGGTTATATAGGATTAGGATTGATTTGGAGTTCGACACGAACTCCGATTGAGCTGAATTGAAGTTTAACTAAAATTTGGCTTGATTGTCCCTTATCACATTAGGAGGTATAGAAAGCATTGGATAAGGGACAACTCCTCAACTCAATAGATCCATGGTGTCAGTCCCAGGATGTGTTTGGTTAGAGTTATATCGTTATCATATTATGGCTAATATAAAGAAGACACGAGTCATTAATCAGAAAATCGAAGTTACCTATTTTTAACCCCAATTTGGAAACCTTTAAGGCACAATAAACACTTGATACAAAGAATATCAATGAGCTTGATTGTCACTACCAAGTCAGCATCCCGAAGTTGCTAATTTTGATCCTTTGGAAGAACTTTAACAAGAGCTAATAAGACTTTTACCCTCATACACATGACTACCATGAGCTCTAAATATTATATGCGACAATGAAAGCAAAGAACATAAGATGATCTTATGGGGCATGAAAAACATTCTTAACATTGATCAGGAGAAGTGAAAAAGACATTGGTAATAGAACATAGTTATGATGGAACCAAGGTTCCTTCTTTCATCCAGACTGATATATATATACAAGGCGACATTTACCAGTACATGTGTCAGTCAAGATTCAAATTGCCCCTTGTTAGGTGGTCTGGTCCCGTTCATTCCTTTGCTATTCTAGAGTTAAATAGCAAGACTCTCTCTCTCACACACATCAGCCCACCCATTTGTTATTCACACAGCCCACTAGTGGGTGCTCCTCTTTCACTTCTTCTCCTTCCCTCCTCCCACTTTTGTTACTGTGTTATGTGCCAGCATACCAACCATGGTATACCAGTTCATATGGCTCTAGCTAGGGACCAATACAGGTCTAGTACCTGAGATCTCAAACAATGGATATGAGTTAACTATGGTGCTTATTATCCTAGCAGCATGAGGAGGCTATTATGTATATAAACGATCTTAGCACATACTAAACAAGCTTATTGACCTCAATAGATGCCTGTATATACAGAGTTTTAATAGAGAATTGACAGGTTTCTAAAACAAGGATACTTGTATTTATATTATGGCATCAAAACAATTTGACAATGGAGAAAGACCATTTGATAATGGCACAATGTGTAGTATCATTATACCATTCCTTTGATCATAAAATCAACCATATTTATATGATGACTACAACATTAACTTGGCATGCAACCCCAAAACTTAGTACCACTGACTTTCAATATGGAGATAGACTCATATTGTTTCTAGCTGATAGATTGGAAAATTATCTTGAAGGGATGCATTCATCTTATTATTATGATTTTACCCTTTACAACTACAATATCTGTAATAATTTCTCAAGTTGGCATACTTTATTGAATGTCTCTATGTTTATTTTTCTTCTCATTTTAAAAACTTAGGCCACATATGATTTATTATTTGACCATATATAATCCAAGAGCCATATTAGAAATTTGCATTAGGGTTTGACCTGTGTTTTTAGTTTATAAGATATGTATTCTCAAAATCTTGAACATATAAATCCATGACATTTTACACCGTAATTTACACAATTTACAACAAGAAAGTCAAAATCTAGTTGTGCAGCCCCAACAAATACTCAACTCTATTGGCATGGCCTCAAAGCTTCTCCAATTAATCCCTAATCCTGGTAGAACAATTCAGCAAGTTCTATGACCTTGTGTCCCTCATCTGTAACTCATCAAAAATTTCCAATGATCTTCTTCATCAACTTACCTTTCAAGTCCATTAATAATCAACTTGGCACATTCAGAGATGGTTGTCAGCTACTTTATAAAATACTCAGTCAACCTGTTAGATAAGCAAATTTTGATTATTCATGCATGGCACGACTATCCATAGTAGTCATATCCACCTTAATTGCTTCTTTCTTCCACAAATTTGTCTTCTTCAATTCTATTTTTCTGCCTATCTTTTCCAACAACATGCAAATACATATCAAGTCTTTGTTCTTGTTCTGAAGTTTCTGTAATTGTCATACAGTGATAATCCAATATGTTGTCATTGTTGTTCTAGGCAAGGTTCGCATTATCGTACCGTACCAACGTTTCGACCTGGGCTCGGTATGGTATGGTACGGTGTACCAAGCGGTACACCCAGGTGTACCAAGCTGTACACCTGATTTCATAGATTTAACCTTCTGAAAATATCTGAAAATTAAAAAAAAAGTTAGGATAGGATTTTCAAGTTACAAATTAATATAGTAATAGTATAAGTTTAGCAAAATCAATATAAATTAGGTAAGAATAGTATCACATATCTTTTTCGGGCTTTGAGGTAGTCTTGTTCGAGGTTCGTATTTCAGCCCGTTATAGATTGAAATATCTACAGAAAAATCAGTTGAATTGTTAGACTATTTTGTTACAATATAAACTCTAAAATTCAAATGAATTAAATAATCACATATGTAGATATACCTAATTGTTGATTACTTGATTCTACCACCAAAACGAACGACGGGCCTCCACGAGTGATGGATCGGGGTCCTCGATCCGATACATCTGCATATCAATATGATACGTTTGTTGAACCCAATTATGAAATTGATCCCATGACATAGTGTATTGATACACCGTAGGCCATTGATGCATCAATGTGGTGCAGATCGTAGACTGATCGTCATGAATCATATTTGTCCGAGGCAGCTCTTGAGGCATATATTAGTGAATGTCAGAGCTTCTACTTTCGCTACTGATCTGTTGTTCTGTATCTGTTGCTCAGAGAAGGATGACCAACTATCACCATATTGTTATTGCCCGTATGATTCTCCATAATACGATGGCTGTGAATACGATGAGCCTCTTTCTGTGTCTATATCATGTATGCTCTATCGCATTTTGTTCATATTCATCCACTGCCTTCCCCTTCCCCTTCCGCGCATAAACTTGACCAGCACCTTGTCGAGTTCCATAATCTAAATCTGGAGTGGCATGTGTAAAATATTGCTCCTCAGTCCATTCACCACCCTCAAGTTGTGTAGACGAGACCAACGACTGCCCGGCATCACCGCCATCATCTGTCGAGCCACTGCTGTCCGTGTTGCTGTCATATCTCTGGACCGAGCGAGAAAGAGAATGTGATTGTGAAGGTGTCTCGTCGCCCGACTCGATTCTTTCTAATGATGCAACTGATGCTACTGCCTTCCCCTTTGGCTAAAAAAGGGGAGAGAAGAATGGCTTAAATAGAATGAGAAAGGGCTCCAACGGTCAAATTGACCGTTAGAGCACTATAGCACTGCAACAGTGCGGTAACGGTCGATTTCGTGTTAGAACCCTTACAGATTCTAAACTTGATGTTGATCTCTTTAGGAGATCGGCCTCCTTGGAACTCTATAGGGGTTCCTCCCTCCAAGTTGCTGCTCAAAAGCTACAGCAAAGATTCATCTATTGCTTATCAAAAGAGGAGGAATACATGGCTATTTATAAAGCTTCTAAACCCTAACTCCTAATAGGACTCCTACTCATGACTCCTTCTTCTAACCAACTCCTAATAGGACTCTTACTCAAGACTTCTATTCCTTTACAACTCCTAATTCTTCTCTAAGAAACAATCTCCTGACCCTAGCCGGCCTCTTCACCTCTTTAATAGGGGTCGGCTTAAGTAGGTTTTACATGAATGTCCCTCTCAATTAGGATTGTCCTAGCTAGAGTCCTAACAGACCCGCCCTCTTCAAATCAGCCTTGTCCTCGAGGCTGACGATTCATGAATTCTGGGAATTTGATCTTCAAGTCGTCATAGTTCTCCTAAGTGGCATCTTCAGTTGGTAGGTTTGCCCACTATATTAGCACTTCAATAGTGGGTCATCGTCGTCAAGTCACGATCCGTCGATCAATAATGGCACTTGATTGGGTCTGGAGTTCTCCTTGGATAGTCATATTTGGTGGGTGGCTTTGGGCTATCTCCAAGCACCAATTTACAACTTCCGTCTAGCCATCGGTTTGTGGGTGATATGCCATACTCCTTTTCGATTTAGTACCCTGCATATGAAAAAACTTTGTCCAAAATCTGTTCGTGAAGATGCAAGTAGAATTTGTCACAAGCACAATGCATCCCTTATAGTGTAATTCTTTTGAGTCCCAATTGTAATGAGCCACGGAGCTTGGTGCTTCCTCTAATTTTTTTTATGATCTTACTGGTCTCCCGATCTTCCTGTCATTCTCTCTTAATATCCTTAAGGAAGTCACTAGTCGAAATTAAAATGGCCAAAAATTCAACTTGCTTAGATAGCCATGAAAGCGCATCTGCAATAGCATTCTCTTTCCTCATTTTGTAAGTTATTTCATAATCATATCTAACAAGCTTTGTTATCCATTTTTGTTGCTCAGGGGATAATAGCTTTTATGGTCGGTTTTAATTTGAAATCGTCAACCGATAAAGTAGGGTCTCTACCTCGTTGTTGCGTGCACAATGGCGAGCATCTCCTTATCATATGTTGACATATTTTGATGAGAGGGAGATAATGCCTTGTTAGTGTATGCGAGTGGTCGACCATCTTACATGAGAATGGCTCCAATTTTGACTCCAGATACGTCGGCCTCAATAATGAAGGGTCGGCTGAAATCTGGTAGTGCTAGCACCGGCGTTGTCGTCATGGCTACCTTAAGTTTGTCGAAGGCAGCAGAGGCTTTGTCCGACCATTGAAAGACATCTTTTTTCAGTAAGGAAATAAGTGGTGCACTGATCTTTCCATAGTTTTTTATGAGCTTGCGGTAGTAGCCTCTTAAACCCAGAAAGCCATATAGCAATTTTATGTTCCTCGGGGTCGGCCAGTTCTGTATTGCTTCTATTTTGGAGGGGTCCACCATCACACCTTCCTTTGATATGATATGCCCAAGATATTCCACCTTTTGTTGAAGAAAGTAAAAATTAGTAGTAGTCGTTGTGCGTTCGAAAGGTGGTTTTTGGTATGTCTTTTTCGACACTCATATTTGATGATACCCGGATCGAAGGTCCAGCTTTATGAAGATTTGTGCTCCCTTTCATCTAGCAATTCATCTACTACTGGAATAGGGTATTTATCCTTGATGGTTATGCCATTAAGAGCTCGGTAATCAACGTATATTCGCCATGTTCTATCCTTCTTGCGTACAGGTAGCACCGGTGAAGAGTAGAGGCTGCAACTTGGCCGAATAACTCCTATTTCAAGCATCTCTTTTACAATCCTTTCTATTTCATCCTTCTGGAGATGTAGATACTGAAATGCCCGAGTATTTGCTGGAGGTTTGCCTGGAAGAATCATTATATAATGCTCATGCCAACAGATAAGAGGTAGGTTGTGCGGTTCGTCAAATATATCTGAAAATTTAGCAAGCAAAGGAAGTAGGTTTGGATCTTCAAATTCTATTGGCTCTCCCTTAGTTTGCTGCTCAAGTTGTATCAAAAAGCTGCTGCATGCTTTATACAAAACCTTCTCCATTTGTTGTGTGCAAATCATTGTTACGTCGCCCCCACGTTTCCCGTGCAGTATCACGTGTTTCTCCTTACTGTAAAATTTCATAATTAGTTGCATAAAATTCCAAGAAACATCACCTAATATCATCAACCATTTAATTCTAAGCATGACCTCATGATCATCAAGAGGGAGGAGGAAGAAATATGCAATTATCTCTTGGTCCTGCAGCAATAGTTTCACTCGTGGGCGCCTCCGATCATACTTCAAAATCCATCCGTCGACGACCTTAACGTCAAATCTGCTACAATTCTCGATAGGTAAGGCCATCCGGACAGCAACCTTACTGTTTAGGAAGTTATTAGTATTGCCTGTGTCGATGAGAACAGTGATCGGTTATTGTTTGAGAAGGCCTCCAACTTTAATCGTTTGCGGGTTTGAGTAGCCGGCTAGTGTATGTACCGTAACTTCGGTCAATTGTGGCTCTTCTTTTGTATCTTCTTCTTTATGTTCAAGACTCTCTTCTGGATTTTCAATAACCTCTTCTTCTACTGGTTCAATCATAAGAAGTCTCCCTTTACTACAGCAATGCTCACGACTCCACGGCTCGTTGCAAAGCCAACATAACCCCTTCGCATATCGCTCCCGAAGCTCTTCTCTTGTCAACCTCTTTAGTGTAGGGACTCGGTCAATAGTAGGGGGGGCTGAGGGCTTCAGTATTGCTGGTCGAGGAGTGACCCTAGTCCTCCGAGCTTCATGGTTCAATCGCTCCTCTTGATGTCGTGCGAAAGAGATGGCTGTCATGAGCGTATACGGTTGTCGTGCTTTAACTTCTCCCCGGATCTCCGGCTTCAAGCCCTCAATGAAGGTCCCCAATAGCTGTTTTTTAGACCAATCACGAGTTTGATTAGATAACCTTTCAAACCTGGTTTGGTACTCCTGAATGGTGGAGGTTTGTCGGATCTTTGCTAGTTGTCCGTCAATGTTCTCGTAATCGGTTGGTCCGAAGCGGATCAGCAGTCCTTCTTTGAATTGTCGTCATGAGAGCATTCCATGAGTGTGTTCAAACCATTGTATGGCATCCCCTTCAAAATGTATAGCCGTAATTTTCACCATAGATGCGTCCGCGGTTTTGTGGTACCGAAAATATCGCTCCATGCACGAGATCCAACCAATCAGGTCTCCTTCTTCCCATCTAGGGAAGTCCACCCTCATGCATGGATAGTTGGGGTTGGTCATAGAGCCTCACCTCCCTTGGAAGTCATCTCTTCGGGCTTGGTGCGATTAGGCAAAGCTCTCTCCTTGATGTGATTTCTTCGGGCTTAGTGGACGGCCCAATCTGAGTTCGGTAAAGAGCGTCCGAATCTTATTCTCCATTCGCGCCTCGAATATTTCGAATTTAGCATTGATTGCCTCCTCGGATACCATAGTATATGCCTCCAAATACGTGATGGTAAAATCTCTCTTTTGTTGTTGGGTTAAATGCATGTATAGGTTGAGAGAAGTAATGGTCGAAAGGGTTGGTGGATCGGTGGATGTAGGCTACGGTTTAGGCTTGTTTTGTGGATGTTTTGGGTGCAGTTTGAGGGTGTGGTTTGGTGGAGTTTTAGGGCTGTGGATGAAAGTTTTAGATCTGTGGTAGATAGCAGCAAAGGTTTGATAGAAATCAGTGGAAGTTTGCTGCAGAATTGTGTTGTCTTGTAAGAGCAGAATTGTCGTCAAAGAAACAGCGGTTTCTCGATGAAATTTCCACCAAAAACTTGAGAGATTTGAGGAGGGAATTAACAGTAATATCTCAGTTTATATAACAGCAAGTATGTCCACTTTAATCAAGAAAATTTCGACAGTAACAGCAAGAAAATTGGTGCATGTTGCGATAACAGAATTCTCGTCGAAAAATTTTAGCTGTTTACGATGAAAATTTGCAGCAACACAAAATCATTTTTAGAGATAACTTCCTCAATAGATCAACCTTAGATGGAAGCCAAGATAATCTATGAATAGTATAAGAAATTTCATTCAAAAGATATTGCAATAGATGGGTTAAGGCAACAATATGCGGCTGTAATTTTCTGCAGCATAGATTTTCAAGTGTAGCAGATTGGACATAAAAGATCAGTGGTTTATATTGAGAATTTTTCAAAGAAACTAAAGGGAAATCCACTGTTAGGAAGTGTCAAAGCTATCATAAAAATTTTATAGAGATTTGGATAGAAAAAACGTTGTATCAAGATCAAACAAATAGTGATATACGGTTGAAATTTTACACTGCAAATTTTCAAGTATAGCAGATTAGATGTAAAAGATCAATGGTTTATATTGAGAATTTTTTGACAAAACTAAAGGGAAATCTGCTGTTAGGAAGTTTCAAAGATGTCATAAAAATTTCATAGAAATTTGGATAGAAAAAACATAGTATCAAGATCAAACAAACAGTGCTATGCGGCTGAAATTTTACAGTGCAGATTTTCAAAAATAACAGATTAGACGTAAAAGATCAATGGTTTATATTTAGAATTTTTTGACAAAACTAAAGGGAAATCTGCTGTTAGGAAGTGTCAAAGCTGTCATAAAAATTTCGTAGAAATTTGGATACAAAAAATGCAGTAGCAAGATCAAACAGACTGTGCTATGCGGCTAGAATTCTGCAATGTATCTTTCGTCGTAGAGATGAAAACTTTATGACGAAAAGTTTATGCAACAATATAAGAACAATTTTCTTTTTATTTTTGAATAAGGATAACTAAATTGCAGCAGCAGTAAGGTAGGAAACCAGAACTTGTTGCAATTCACGGGGAGATCAAAGGATGATCCACGGTGGTGGAGATGATGGCAGAATTCGACGACGATGTTATAAGCAATTGTGGGAATTGCTTTGGGCGGTTTGTGGAGGGCTGATGGATGGCTGAGGAAGGGCAGCGAGACGCCAAGAACGCTGCTCTGATACCAGGTGTTAGAACTGTTAGAACCCTTGCAGATTCTAAACTTGGGGTTGATCTCTTTAGGGGATCGGCCTCCTTGGAACTCTATAGGGGTTCCTCCCTCCAAGTTGCTGCTCAAAGGCTGTAGAAAAGATTCATCTATTGCTTAAGAAAAGAGAAGGAATACATGGCTATTTATAGGGCTTCTAAACCCTAACTCCTAATAGGACTCCTACTTAAGACTCTTACTTCAAACAACTCCTAATAGGACTCCTACTCAAAACTCCTATTCCCTTACAACTCCTAATACTTCTCTAAAAAAAAACCTCCTACATGAATGCCCCTCACAATTAGGACTCTCCTAGCTAGAGTCCTAACAGAATGTCCCTCTCAATTAGGACTCTCCTAGCTAGAGTCCTAACATTTTTACATGAATGTCCCTCTCAATTAGGACTCTCCAAGCTAGAGTCCTAACAGACCCGCCCTCTTCAAATCAGCCTTGTCCTCGAGGCTGATGATTCATGAATTCTGGGAATTTGATCTTCAAGTCGTCATAGTTCTCCCAAGTGGCATCTTCTTTTGGTAGGTTCGCCCACTGTATTAGCACTTCATTAGTGGGTCGTCGTCGTCGAGTCACGATCCGTCGATCAATAATGGCACTTGGCTGGGTCTGGAGTTCTCTTTGTGTAGTCATATTTGGTGGGTGGCTTTGGGCTGTCTCCAAGCACCTGTTTAAAACTTCCGGTTGGCTGTTGGTTTGTGGGTGATATGTCGTACTCCTTTTCAATTTAGTACCCTGCATATAGAATAACTTTGTCCAAAATCTGCTATTGAAGATGCAAGTAGAATTTGTCACAAGCACAATGCGTCCCTTATAGTGTAATTCTTTTGAGTCCCAATTGTAATGAGCCATGGGGCTTGGTGCTTCCTCCAATTTTTTTATAATCTTACTAGTATCTGAATCTTCCTGCCATTCAATCTTAATATCCTTAAGAAAGTTGCTGGTCGGAAGTGAAATGGCCGAAACTTCAGCTTGCTCGGGTAGCTACGAAAGCGCATCTGCAAGAACATTCTCTTTCCCCTTTTTGTAAGTTATTTCATAATCAAATCTTAAGAAGTTTTGTTACCCATTTTTGCTACTCAGGGGATGATATCTTTCGCTCCAAAAAGTACTCGAGGCTTTTATGGTCAGTTTTAATTTGAAATCGTCGACCAATCAAGTAGGGTCTCCACCTCGTTGCTGCGCGCACAATGGCAAGCATCTCCTTATCATATGTTGACTTATTTTGATGGGAGGGAGATAATGCCTTGCTAGTGTATGTGAGTGGTTGACCATCTTGCATGAGAATGGCTTCAATTCCGACTCCGGATACGTCGGCCTCAATAATGAAGGGTCGGTTGAAATCTGGTAGTGTTAGCACCGGCGTCGTCGTCATGGCTGTCTTAAGTTTGTCGAAGGCAGCGGAGGCTCTGTCCAACCATTGGAAGACATCTTTTTTCAGTAAGGAAGTAACTGGTGCACTAATCTCTCCATAGTTTTTCACGAACTTGCAGTAGTAGCCTGTTAAACCCAGAAAGCCATGTAGCAATTTTATGTTCCTCGGGGTCAGCCAGTTTTGCATTGCTCCAATTTTGATGGGGTCTACTGCCACACCTTTCTCTGATATGATATGCCCAAGATATTCCACCTTCTTTTGAAGAAAGCAAAAATTCATAGTGGTTGTGTGTTCAAAAGGTGGTTTTCGGTATGTCTTCTTCGCATACTTGTACTTGATGATACCCGGATCGAAGGTCCAGCTTTGTGAAGATTTGTGCTCCCTTAGCAACTCATCTACTTCTGGAATTGGGTATTTATCCTTGATGGTTATGCCATTGAGAGCTCGGTAATCAACACATAATCGCCATATTCCATCCTTCTTTCTTATGATGAGCACCGATGAAGAGTAAGGGCTGCAACATGGCCGAATAACTCCTGTTTTGAGCATCTCTTTTACAATCCTTTCTATTTTATCCTTCTGGAGATGTGGATACTGATATGGCTGAGCATTTTCTATAGATTTGCCTGGAAGAATCGTTATACAATGATCATGCCGACGGGTAAGAGGTAGGTTGCACGGTTCGTCAAATATATCTGAAAATTCAGCAAGCAAAGGAAGTAGATTTGGATCTTCAAATTTTGTTGGCTCTCCCATAGTTTGCTGCTTAAGTTGTACCAAAAGGCCGCTGCATGCTTTATGCAAAACCTTCTTCATTTGTTGTGTGCAAATCGTCGTTATGTCGCCCTCACGTTTCCCGTACAGTATCACCTGTTTCTCCTTACTATAAAATTTCATAATTAGTTGCATAAAATTCCAAGAAATATCACATAACGTCATCAAACATTTAATTCTGAGTATGGCCTCATGATTGTTAAGAGGGAGAAGGAAGAAATCTGCAATTATCTCTTGATCCTACAGCAATAGTTTCTCCTGCAAGCGCCTATGATCACAATTCACAATCCGTCCGTCGGTGACCTTAACATCAAACCTGCAGCGATTCTCGATAGGTAATGATATCCGAACAGCAAACTTACTATTTAGGAAGTTAGTAGTACTGCCCGTGTCGATGAGAACAGTGATTGGTTGTTGTTTGAGAAGGCCTCCAATTTTCATCGTTTGCGGGTTTGAGTAGTCAGCTAGTGTATGTACCGTAACTTCGGTCGGTTGTGGCTCTTCTTCTGCATCTTCTTCTTCATGTTCAAAGCTCTCTTTTGGATGTTCAATGACCTCTTCTTCTATCGGTTCAATCATAAGAAGTCCCCCTTTACGACAGCGATGCTCACGGCTCCACGGCTCGTCACAATGCCAACATAACCCCTTCGCATATCGCTCCCGAAGCTCTTCTCTTGTTAACCTCTTTGGTGTAGGGACTTGGTCGACAGTAGGGGGGGCTAAGGGCTTCAATATTACTGGTTGAGGAGAGACCCTAGTCCTCCGAGCTTCATGGTTCAATTGCTCCTCTTGATGTCGTGCGAAAGAGATGGCTGCCATAAGCGTATACGGTTGTCGCGCTTTAACTTCTCCTCGGATCTCCGGCTTCAAGCCCTCAATGAAGGTCCTCAATAGCTGTTTTTGAGTCCAATCATGAGTTTGATCAGATAACCTTTCAAACCTGGTTTGGTACTCCCGAATGGTGGAGGTTTGTTGGATCTTTGCTAGTTGTTCGTCAATATTCTCGTAATCGGTTGGTCTGAAGCGAATCAGCAGTCCTTCTTTGAATTGTCGCCATGAAAGGACTCCATAAGTATGTTCAAACCAGTCAAACCACTGTATAGCATCCCCTTCAAGATGTATAGCTGCAATTTTCACCATAAATACATCCGCGGTTTTGTGGTACAGAAAATATCGCTCCGCGCGCGAGATCCAACCAATCGGGTCTCCTTCTTCCCATCTAGGGAAGTCCACTCTTATACATGGATAGTTGGGGTTGGTCATAGAGCCTACCCTCCCTTGGAAGTCATCTCTTCGGGCTTGGTGTGATTGGGCAAAGCTCTCTCCTTGATATGATTTCTTCGGGCTTAGTGGTCGGCCCAATTTGAGTTCGGCAAAGAGCGTCCGAATCTTATCCTCCATTCGCGCCTCCAAGGCTTCGAATTTAGCATTGATTGCCTCCTTAGATGCCATAGTATATGGCCCCAAATCAATGATGTTAAGATCTCTCTTTTGCTGTTGGGTTAAAGGCATGTATAGGTTGAGAGAAGTGATGGTCGAAAGTGTTGGTGGATTGGTGGATGTAGGCTGCGGTTTAGGCTTATTTTGTGGCTGTTTTGGGTGCAGTTTGAGGGTGTGGTTTGGTAGAGTTTTAGGGCTGTGGGTGAAAGTTTTGGATCTGTGATAGATGGTAGCAAAGGTTTGACAGAAATCCGTGGAAGTTGCAGCAAGTATGTGCTGTCTTGTAAGAGTAGAATTGTCGTCGAAGAAACAACGATTTCTCAACGTAATTTCCACCAAAAACTTGAGAGAATTGAGGAGGGAATTGATAGCAAAATCACAGTTTATATGACAGCAAGGATATCTAATTTAATCAAGAAAATTTTGGCAGTATAACAGCAAGGAAATTGGTGCAAGTTGCAATTGCAGAATTATCGTCGAAAAATTTCAGCGGGTTACGATAAAATTTGCAGCAACATAAAATCGTTTTTAGAGATGAATTTCTTAATAGATCAATCTTAGATGGAAGCCAAGATGATCTATGAAGTGTATAAGAAATTTCATTCAAAAAAGATTGCAAATAGATGGGTTAAGGCAACGATATGCAGCTGAAATTTTCTGCAGCATAGATTTTCAAGTGCAGCAGATTGGACATAAAAGATCAGTAGTTTATATTGAGAATTTTTCAATGAAACCAAAGGGAAATCCACTGTTAAAAAGTGTCAAAGATGTCATAAAAATTTCGTAAAAATTTGGATAGAAAAAGCACAGTAGCAAGATCAAACAGATGGTGCTATGCGGCTGGAATTCTGCAATGTATCTTTCGTCGTAGAGATGAAAACTTTGTGACGAAAAGTTTATGCAGCAATATAGGAACGATTTTTTTTTTTTTTTTGATTTTCGAATAAGGATAACTAAATTGCAGCAGCAGTAAGGTAGGAAACCAGAACCTGTTGCAATTCACGGGGAGATCAAAGGATGATCCGTGGTGGTGGAGATGATGACGGAATTCGGTGACGATCTTTTAAGCAATTGTGGGAATTGCTTTGGATGGTTGTAGAGGGTTGATGGATGGCTGTGGAAGGGCAGCGGGACGCCAAGAACGCTGCTCTGATACCAGGTGTTAGAACCCTTGCAGATTCTAAACTTGGGGTTGATCTCTTTAGGGGATCGGCCTCCTTGGAACTCTATAGGGGTTCCTCCCTCCAAGTTGCTGCTCAAAGGCTGCAGAAAAGATTCATCTATTGCTTAAGAAAAGAGAAGGAATACATGGCTATTTATAGGGCTTCTAAACCCTAACTCCTAATAGGACTCCTACTTAAGACTCTTACTTCTAACCAACTCCTAATAGGACTCCTACTCAAGACTCCTATTCCCTTACAACTCCTAATTCTTCTCTAAGAAAAAACCTCCTACATGAATGCCCCTCACAATTAGGACTCTCCTAGCTAGAGTCCTAACAGAATGTCCCTCTCAATTAGGACTCTCCTAGCTAGAGTCCTAACATTTTTACATGAATGTCCCTCTCAATTAGGACTCTCCAAGCTAGATTCCTAACAAGAACCCTTGCAGATTCTAAACTTGGGGTTTATCTCTTTAGGGGATCGGCCTCCTTGGAACTCTATAGGGGTTCCTCCCTCCAAGTTGCTGCTCAAAGGCTGCAGAAAAGATTCATATATTGCTTATCAAAAGATGAGGAATACATGGCTATTTATAGGGCTTCTAAACCCTAACTTCTAATAGGACTCATACACAGGACTCCTACTTCTAACCAACTCCTAATATGACTCCTACTCAAGACTCCTATTCCTTTACAACTCCTAATTCATCTCTAAGAAACAACCTCCTAACCCTAGCCGGCCTCTTCACCTCTTTAATAGGGGTCGGCTTAGGTAGGTTTTACATGAATGTCCCTCTCAATTAGGATCCTAACTAGAGTCCTAACATTTCGACCGTTACCGAGTGGTACCGGGCGGTAACGGTCGATTGAGTTGTGCTAGGTGGTAACGGTCGAAATTTCGACTGTTCCCGCCCGATATTACCCCATATCATCCGATATGGGGTTTTTTGAACATACCGTCCGGTAGCGGGCGGTCCACGTACCGGTAGCCTGTCGGACCGGTACGTACCACCCGTACCAGGTGGTACGATTCGATATGGTAGACCTTGGTTCTAGCATTAGTTCAAACCTGATTTTGGCAGCAATGTCTATCCATTTATTGTTGTTATGTTCTGAACTAGATGATCAAGTTGAGTTTATGAAATTATAACATTTTTTCTTCCAACAATTCTGTGAAAATCTATATAACGAATATATAATTTTCAGCATGTTCCTTAAATTAAAAACAAATAAGCCTTCATTGGTCAGTCTAACATTTGCGAAAGATCTTGGATTGTAATAAAGATGTAATAACCTCGTGATTTTTATAAATTCAAAAGATATCCTTGACACGGGAGTATCTAATTTACTAAATCTGATCATATGAACCTTGATTATGATATGATATTTTTTTCAGCCAACAATGATGCCACATAATCTTCAACTCAGCTCACTCAAATATAACAGCTCATAAGCATATTCCCTGTACAAAGTTAAAGTTGTTTCAAGGTGTTTTTCTTCATGACAAAGGAATGTATTAACGGAGTTGGTTAGCAGCTGTGAACATTTCTTCATGACCAAGGAATGCATTAAAGGAGTTGGTTAGCAGCTGTAAACACTTAATTTCAAAATTCCCTATGCCTGAAGGGTTGTTTCATGCACTAGTATTTATTTTGGTATTTAGGACTTAGAAAAGACTTTAGAAACTGATGATATTTTACAGAAGCTCTCTTAGAGTTCTCGCCTAAACTCTGTATCTCTTGGATGCTTCTTTTAGTGGTGAGTCTTTTATTTTCAGTTCTATGTCTTTGTTTAATTTCCTTAGGGTGATGAACTTTCTGTATCCCTTTGTGATTTTGAACTGGGTGGTGAGCTGTTTTTCGATTTTATTGAGTTCGTACATTTTCCATCCGAAAAAATTGTACTATCGGTTTTCTTTCGAGTTCTATTCTACTTTACCCCCATTCTATATCACGCCGGTATCAATTTGGTATCAGAGCTAAAGGCTAGAGATCATGGCAAGGCGGAATGGAAAAGATGTAGTTGGTGAAGTTAGCGGCCATGAAGATGACGCTGAGTCGTTGAGGCTGCAGCTACAAAGATTACTACGTAGTCTACAAGAAAAAAATGAAATAATTGAAGAACTTCGAAGTAGAAACAACCAGCATAAAAATGATGTCCGTGAGTTAACTTCTGATGATGATACACCTCTTCCAAGGGAGTCGAGAAGATGTCGAATAAGGCATGGAGTCCAAGACGAGTGGCAGAATAAATATAACCCAAGATTGGAGATTCCATAATTTGAAGGTAAAATAAATGTTGATGACTTTATCGATTGGCTTAATACAGTAGAAAGAATTTTCGATTTTCATGAACCACCAGAACAAAAGAAGGTCAAACTTGTGGCACTCAAACTCAGACGGAATGCATCTTTTTGGTGGGAAAATCTGAAGAAACAAAGAGAACGTAAGGGGACGAGTAAGATCGGGACATGGGAAAAAATGAAAAGGGAGCTGAAAAGAAAATATTTACCTGACAATTATAGGCAAGAGATCTTTCTCAAAATCCATTATTTTAAGCAAAAAGATCTTAGTGTGGAGTACACTGCAGATTTCGATAATCTGATGTTAAAAGGAGAGTTTGTGGAACCGGAAGAGCAAACCATTGCAAGATACTTAGGAGGTCTGAAATATGAGATTGCCAAAGTGGTTCAACTACAGCCATATTGGTCTTTAAATGATGTAAGCTGGCATTGAAAGTTGAAAAGCAACAGAAGTTTGAAAAGAGTTCTCGGTACGGCTCAAAAAAATGCTATACAAAAGGAGGAAGTTTCAAGCCTATTGTCCAAAGCAAGGCGATATCAAAAGTGCAAGAAAAGAGTGAAGAATCTGTTGGCAACAAAAAAACACCAAATTCTTCTATCCCAAGTCGCCGAAATTTCTTCAAATGTCATGGTTTTGGGCATATTGCTTTAGATTGTCCAAATAGGAGAATTGTAACTTTGGTTGAAGATCATAATGATGGAGGAGAAGATGAAGCCGACGACGAACCAAAATATGATGAAGATGAGGAAGAGGTTACTTATGCAGATCATGGTTTGTCTATTGTATTGCAACATAGATTGCAAGTGTCTTATGTAGCCGATGATGAAAGTTGGGTGCGAAAAAATGTGTTTCACACTAAATGCAATTCTTTTGGCAAGGTGTGCTTGGTGATCATCGACAGCGGCAGTTTTGAGAACGTGGTTTCTTTGAAGATGGTGCAGAAACTGAAGTTGGACACAATCCCTCATCCACATTCATACCAATTATGTTGGTTGCAAAAAGGAAATGACATCAAGGTAACTAAAAGATGTTTAGTTTCATTTTCTATTGACAAGTATTATAAAGACGAAGTGTGGTGTGATGTTGCTCCTATAGATGCTTGTCATTTGCTGTTGGGAAGACCTTGGCATTATAATATAAGGGTGTTGTATGATGGCTATAAACATACTTATTCTTTTAAGATGAATGAAAAGAAGATTATCTTAGCTCCATTACAACCTTCCGAAATTAGTGCACCAAAGAAGGAAGTTAGTGTTTTTATATCTTATGGTGAATGCAAATATGAATTAGACAATGGTGGTCATGTTTTGGCACTAATGGTAGTACAGGAGAACGAACAACATAAGGAGACACCGGAAATCATGTTTCAAGATGTTATACCGGAAGAGATTCCACATTGTCACGGACTTAGCTGGTTTTGCCTAAGTCGTGCGGCACCCTTGTGTGTCCGTCCGCGAAGGTCAACCTCCCCGAAGCCTCCCATTGTCTCTTAGGACCAACAAAAGAGAGAACGGGCTAGAGAGAACGCCTCAATCGGGATCCACAAGCAAACATCTCCGAAAAACACTTCATAGACAATGCAAATTACAAACAGACCTTACAAGCTCTGAACAGTGGCACAACAAAGGGTAAAATGGTCCATTACAGACCGAAAATCTCTCGCACGTGTCCACATGACACAACCTTTATTTACAAGCCTAAAGAGGCCACCAACCCAACTAAAATGGGACTATTAAGCCTTCAGCCGCCCCTCTACATGCTGTACAAGGCATGAACATGCCAAAAGACATAGACATACATAAGCATTACATCAAACATCTTGTTTATAAGTTTATCCGTGACATTCTCCCCCACTTATTCCTTCGACATCCTCGTTGAAGCCTTTATCGCCACTGCAACTCCTCGCCTTAGCTAAGTCTTCAATCTTCTACTCCAGCTACAATGCGCCTCTTGGCTCCCAGCTGCTCTCCGCTGCTGTTTTTGAGTTGTCGAACCTTTGATCCGCCATGCTGCTTCAACTTACCAATGACTCTGACTCTAGTGTGGGGTTGGCTGAGTTGTGTTGATCATTGTTAATTCCTGCGGATCCCCCAAATGAAGGAAAAGACCATCCTTACTGCGCCAGTCTCTCAAATTCCTCATGCTGCTTGAACTGGGTGGATGCTTGTTGGAGCTTTAACGAGCATCGTCTCGCAAACTTCTAAAGTTTTGGGTCCTTCCTCCACAAAATTTGCTCATTGACTCTTCTTTCACTTAGTTGTCACATCCAAGTAGGTTCGCATCACTTCCGCTTTCGATTGGCATTTCGTTGGGAAATGAAGCGGACAATCTACTCTCAATAGCACTGATCACCGTTGGTGAGGATTTGACAACTATTGTCTTCTATTATCTTCGAAGGGTCTTTGTACTTGTGCAGAGCTCCTCTGGTGGATAGATAAGAGAATTGGGGTACTCGGTTTCACCCATTCTCTTAAAGGTTGAGAAGGCAAAGGTTACTTGACTTCGCCCGCCTCCTCCAGGTTGTACTCCATGCATCGAGCTGGTTACTAGCCTTCGCCTGCTCTTTGCTCACACTTCTGAAGCACTTGAAGTGTTTGCACTCCTTGCGTTGAGTTAGTTACTGTGATTCACCTTCTCAATGCCATCGAACTTCTGGAATGCAGGAAGTTTTCACCCCAACTTTGGAGTAATTCTCTCATAGGTTTGGTCGCCTTTGGGATTGTACCGTCTTCTCCATCAACCCTGCCGCCTACTCCACTGAGTAGCAAAGGTACAGCACTGCATACTGCCTGCTTCGTTCCTTGGTTATGCACTCTTGCATGACCCAAGTCCTTCACTTTCGGCTATCTTGATGAGAAGCCCATTGACACCGGTCTTACGAAGTTCTTCGGCCTCTGCCCTTCAGCCTTGTCTCAGTACTTGGAGATTGCCTCTGCATTCTCCACATCCTCGGCCCCTTTCACGACCAAGCGCTCTCCCTCCCTGAGAGCAAGGGATCAATGACTTTCACGGAAGTCCCGCCTCTGCGGTACCATGGCGCCGCCATGCCCATGGCACTACTATCCGTCGCCTCGCATCTACATCCCTTTTCTTCACAATCAGTAGATATGCCTCCGTGACACTCCTCCGAGTCCACCTCCATTCTAACTGATTGCTTGATTTTGGGTAGCTAAGTCCCTCTGGACTCATCGTTGCTTCCTCGCCCCTTTCGACCCCCCTGCTTCAACACCTCTGTGTTCTCCAAGCAGTCTGTTTAGTCGATTGAAAGACAGACTGCAACTCCCATGCATGGCCTCTGCCATCACGTTGTAGGGTTTGCACCGATTCTGTTCTCTCCTTAGCTTCCTTGGTAGCAACGTTCGCTTACTCGGCCTTGTCCTCTGACTTGCCGGACTCCCTTAAGCGAATATGAGCTCTGGAGCAGTCCAACTCTCCAGCTGCTTCGATCATACCTCTACATGATCAAATCCCTCCTATGGAACTCACTGGTACTTGCATTCGAACTTTTCCCTTGGTGGAACCCAGCCCCCATATGCTGATGACCAAGGCTTTCATCCGATGCAAAATTCGATGCACGCACGGAAGACCCACCTCTGCGGTACCATGGCCTTCACTCAAATCCATAGCCCTTCTTGCCGTTGTGTTGTTCACCGAAGTGGAGCTTCCAGTAGCTCCTGATCATACCTCCATATGATCTAGTCCCTCCCGGGACTATGTCGTGTGTATCGCATTGCCACGAACTATTCCACCACGATCCGCTGCACCATGTCGCCTCTTGGTGACATCTCCATTGCATTCTGATCCTTGTGGAATAAACTCGAATTGTGAACCCTCCATGTGTGGCCTCTACCAATACATCGCAGGGTCTCCTCCACCTTCGATTTTGTTCGCTCCTTTGGCAATCGACCTTCATCCACCCACTCTTGGGTCACACCTAGATGAAGCACCGCTCTAGGATAGTCCGTCGCCTAGTAGCTCCCGAAGTCCACCGACTTCACTGTAATTTGTGCACCATTGTCTGGATCCTGGGCCTCTGCCCCTACCAGCACAATCTCCGCTGCGCACCGCTTCCTTCATGGCAACTTGAATGACAACACTGGCATATTCTTCAAGAGTACCCGCCTTTGCGTCCTCTTGCCCCGTGCTAAGGCCTTCTGAACCCAACTTCGTCTCTGCAAATTGAGTCGCCTTAGTTCCTCCATCAAATGCTTTTCCGAGATAAGGTGCATGTGCCCAGAAGCTCCCTTCTTCTTCGGCACCATGCAAGATGAGTCCGCTCCGTCAGAATGAAGGACCCATGGAACAACATGATCCTACTCTTGCCTCTGCAAGAGTTCATGTCCTTGACCTCTGTCTAAGGAAAGCACTGTGCCTCTACTCCATGTTCCAACTTCTATGCTGGCTCCCTTCATGCGGCTTGAGTACTTCGCCAAGTTACACACAAGTTGCTCCGCTCCTCGTTTTTGCATTGAGTCGATGGTGGCCCTCGCGCCCACCATTCCACAGGTCAGCCCTCCCTTGAGTCCGATCTCCATATCGACTCCAAGTGTGCCTTCATTTAAGTTGCTTTGGGTCGCTCCCCCACTTGATCTCGCAATGCATCCACCAATGCATTCTCTCAAGCGAGATCATGCGACGACTCCTCGCCGCTTGCTCAGTCCATCGAGCTTCGTGGAGTTGTTGTTTGTTGAGGTACTCCTCCTCAACATGTGAGGTCCGCCTCACATGATTCTCCCTCTAGAGAGCCGGGACTTATCCCTCCTGGATAACTGTCCCATTGGAGCAACATCTCTCTTCATTTCGAAGACCACCATCCCCTTGGACTACTCTGATCTGCTGAACAAACTGTGCATTGTTCTGCCTCCTGCAAACGCACTTACTAGATTGCGACTCCACGTCAATACAGCCCTCGCTGCACCACTCAAGGCCTAGCAACATGCTGAACTCATTGCACAGTTCAGCCTCCTACGGACGTATCCTTCACATGCCGAAGAGAAAGTTTCAATGCTCCATGGCGCCGAGTTTCGGTCGCCTTGGGATGGCCACGAACATTCCATCGTCCGCGCATACAAGCCCATGCATGAGTACCAAATTCTTCGAGTTAGCAATTCCCCTCACCTCTGTGAGCTTTGCATAACTCTTTTGGTCGTTGAGCAACTCATTCCACCTTGGATGGTCTCATCCATTACCAAGCGCCTCGCTTGTCTTGAGCACCATCAAGTATAGTTGTCAACGTTGAGCCGCAGCTCAAACTCAGCCATCCCAACCTTTATGCGCTCCAAATTCTTCCAAGCTTGCTTGTTCTCGTGGTGCCTCTTACGCGAAGGGTTGGCCATTCCTCTGAATGCCAATGTCAGATGCCCACTCCTCCAAGCGACTCCTTTTCCCTACATCTCTATGCCCGTTTTCCCCCAAACGGTCGCGCGTGTGCTGACTGCCCTCAACGCAGCCCCGCTAGGTCCCCCACGTTTGTATGCTAAGTGTTTCTATGAGGGCTTGTCCCACTCTGATACCATCTGTCACGGACTTAGCTGGTTTTGCCTAAGTCGTGCGACACCCTTGCGTGTCCGTCCGCGAAGGTCAGCCTCCCCGAAGCCTCCCATTATCCCTTAGGACCAACAAAAGAGAGAACGGGCTAGAGAGAACGCCTCAATCGGGATCCACAAGCAAACATCTCCGAAAAACACTTCATAGACAATGTAAATTACAAACAGACCTTACAAGCTCTGAACAGTGGCACAACAAAGGGTAAAATGGTCCATTGCAGACCGAAAATCTCTCGCACGTGTCCACATGACACAACCTTTATTTACAAGCCTAAAGAGGCCACCAACCCAACTAAAATGGGACTATTAAGCCTTCGGCCGCCCCTCTACATGCTGTACAAGGCATGAACATGCCAAAAGACACGGACATACATAAGCATTACATCAAACATCTTGTTTATAAGTTTGTCCGTGACAACATTGCCTTCCACCTTTGAGAGACATTCAACATCACATTGATCTTATTCCAGGGGCTGTTATACCTAATAAGGCAACGTACAGAATGAGTCCCAAGGAGCATGAAGAACTTCAAAGGCAAGTTGATAAATTCATGAAAAAAGGGTTAATTCGGGAGAGCATAAGTCCTTGTGCAGTTCCAGCCTTGTTGGTGCCTAAGAAGGATAGTTCTTGGCAAGGTAGGCAATACCGAATGATACCGCCTGGTACGGGCGGTATGAACCGGTCTGACGGCATACCGATACGCGGACCGCCCGCTACCAAGCGGAACGAAAAATAATAATAAAATTATATATATATATATATATATATATATATATATATATATATATATATATATATATATATATATATATATATATATATATATATATATATATATATATATATATATATATATATATATATATATATATATATATATATATATATATATATATATATATATTTATTTATTTATTTATTTATTTATTTATTTATTTATTTATTTATTTATTTATTTATTTATTTATTTATATATATATATATATATATATATTAGAAAAAGGTGACGTTAAACGACGTCGCCTTTTTCGAATTATATATATATATTTATTTATTTATTTATTTATTTATTTATTTATTTATTTATTTATTTAAATAAACGAGGACGTGTAAAAGAGAAAGTTGATTAGTTCGAAAGAACGAGCGACGAACAAGTCCCAACGTCTCGGGAAAAGAGGGGAAGCTTTACAAACAATTCAGCGAGCACCTTACGTGCACAAGAGAAAAGAGGGAGAGGGGGAAAACAAGGGCTTTAGAAGGTTGAACGAACAGCTGCAAGCCCACAAACAACTGCTCACCGAGTCCCGGGCGCGACAACAAGTTCCCGTCAAGGCAACGTGCGAACTTGCGAATGAGTGTTCAACGCCCAGTACTATACCGAAGCCCCATCCAACCCTGTGCCACCCGGGGGGTTCAAAGGGGCTGAGATGGCTGACGTTTTGGTGAGCAGAGGCAGATTCCAGAAATCAGCCCGCGGTACACGAAAACGGAACTGTTTTGGGCTGTTTTGGGGCTGTTTTGCTCGGTTCGATGAGCGATCGCCTTCCCAAGTCTGCCCACTTCTTCATCCTTTTTGCCACCTTCTCCAAGTAAGCCCGCGCAATATCTGAATTTCGATGCCACTCTTTTGCGAAATGGTAGGATGACGGACTACTCCCAGTATACCCAAAGGCCATGGTGTGCGGAGTCGACGGTTGTTGTCCGGTAATGATCTCGAAGGGGCTCTTGTTGGATGCCGAGCTCCGTTGCAAGTTGTAGGAGAATTGGGCAATGTCCAACAGCTTCACCCAATCTCGTTGGTTGGCACTCACGTAGTGCCGAAGATATTGCTCCAGGAGCGAGTTTATCCTTTCAGTCTGGCCATCCGTCTGGGGGTGGAGGCTTGTAGAGAAGTATAACTTTGACCCCAATAATTTGAATAGCTCGGTCCAGAATCATCCCAGGAACCGAGCGTCTCGATCACTAATGATATTGTGCGGGACTCCCCAATACTTCACCACATCCTTCATCATCAGCTTGGCCGCCTCCTCTGCTGAACAGTGTAGGGGAGCAGCAATGAAAGTTGCATACTTTGAAAACCGATCGACCACCACGAGTATCGATCTGAGTCTCCCGACAAGTGGCAAGCTTGATATGAAGTCCAAGAAAATGCTCTCCCACGGCCTTTCTGGTACGGGCAACGGCTCCTAAAGACCCACCGGCTTCCGCTGCTCCACCTTGTCTTGTTGGCAAGTAAGGCATGTTCGAACATATTCCTCCACATCAGTCCCCATCTTCGGCCAGTAGAAGGCCCTCTCCACGAGAGCCAACGTTTTGTGAATGCCTAGGTGTCCAGCCCAAAGGGAATCGTGACACTCTTTTAAGAGTTCACGCCTCAAATTGTCTACTCGGGGAACATAAACCCTATTCCCTTTCGTGTAAACGAGTCCCTCCTGGACCTAAAATCGTCGTGCCTTGCCTTCTTTGATGAGCTGCATCAGGATAACTGCCTGGGGGTCACTATACAGTCCATCCCTGATCCTGGAAAGGAAGTTGGAGTGCAACTGACTTGCTTGGCCTCCGCTCTCCAATTGTGCGGCATTCACACGCTCCACTTTCCGACTCAATGCATCGGCCACGACATTTGCCTTCCCAGACTTATACTCCATTGCCATATCAAATTCAGCCAGGAAGTCCTGCCAACGCGCCTGCTTTGGGGAGCGCTTCTTCTGAGTTTGGAAATAGCTCAGAGCGATGTTGTCCGTCCTCGGCACAAATCGCAATCTGAGGAGATAGTGTCGCCAAACTCGTAGACAATGGATCACCGCTGTCATCTCCTTCTCATGCACTGGATACCGCCGCTCAGTCTCGTTGAGTTTGCGGCTCTCGTAGGCCACCGAATGACCCTCCTGCATGAGTACTCCCCCAATAGCGAAATCCGAAGCATTTGTATGGACTTCAAAAGGCTCCCCATAGTCTGGCAATTTGAGCACTGGTTCTTCCAGAACAGCAGCCTTCAGATCTCGGAATGCTATTTCACATTTGTCAGACCACTTCCAAGGCTGCTCCTTCTTCAGCAATTCCGTCAGTGGGGTTGCACGCTTCGAATATCCCGCTATGAAGCGTCGATAATAGTTGACGAAACCAAGGAAGGATCTCAACTCTGGCACCTTCTTTGGAGTTCGCCATTCCGCAACCGCTTGCACCTTCGACTTATCCATCCGAATGGAGCTATCACCGATTCGATGTCCCAAGAATAAGATCTCAGTTTGAGCAAAGTAGCATTTCTCCCTTTTCACGAACAGAGTGTTCTCCCTGAGAACCTTGAAAATTGTCCGAAGGTGTTTGACATGCTCCTCGAGCATTTGACTGTAGACGACGATATCGTCCAAGTAGACGACCACGAACTTATCCAAATACTCCTTGAATAGCTGGATCATGAGAGTGCAGAACGTGGCCGGAGCGTTGGTTAAGCCGAAAGGCATCACCAAGAACTCAGACGCTCCATACCTGGTCTCACAGGTAGTCTTCGCTTCGTCGCCTTCAGCAATGCGCACCTGCCAATACCCCGACCGAAGGTCGAGTTTTGAGAAATACTTGGCTTTGCCCAATTGGTCGAACAAGTCCGCAATGAGCGGGATGGGATACTTGTTCTTCACTGTCACTTTGTTGAGGGCTCGATAGTCGACGTATAATCGGAGGCTCCCATCTTGTTTCTTCTGGAAAAGAACTGGAGCTCCGAAAGGTGCTTTAAAGCTGCGGATGAGACTACCGTTTAGCAATTCACCTAACTGCTTCCTGAGTTCTGCCAACTCTGGCGGGGGCATGCGGTAGGGCGGTCTCGTTGGAGGCTTCACTCCTGGCTCCAGCTCGATGTTGTGATCCACGCCCCTGCATGGTGGAAGAGTCTTCGGCAACTCGGGTGGCATAACGTCATTGAACTCTTTCAGGACGTTCGCTACCACAGTAGGTTCTTGAATGGCCTTCTCGTCAAGTGGCTCTAGCTTCATCGCAGCCACGAAGGTTAATTCACCTTTTCGCACCCCTTTCTTTAGTTGCAACGCTGATATATGTTGCGGTTCCTTGGTTCCTCTCCGAGAGACAGGAACCACGCAGGGATCGTCGCCTCCCATCATATATAGGGAGTTCAAGAACGACATTGGCACCAACTTCGCCGCGTGCATAAACTCCATTCCAAGAATCACTTGGAAGTTATCCAATGGCACTGCCATCATGTTGGTTTTCCCGCTCCATGTCCCAATTTTAATGGGGACTCCCTTCGCCAACCCGGAGATTCGTCTGGCCTCCGAGTTCACCACCTTCATTCGACTTGGGCTCTTATCCAAGATCAACCCGAGTCGCTTTGCTTCTCGATCGACTATAAAGTTGTGGGTAGCGCCCGTGTCCACCATTGCACGAGTTGTTTGGCCATTGAGCTTGATGTCAACATACATTAGCTCGTCACTTCCTGCTTTTTGTTGCCTTGTCTTCGGGTTCTCCCCCACTTGACCCCGCATGGCATTCAACAAACGCATGGCTCCCATCCGGGGTCCTTGCGACTCCTCATCGTCGCTGCTGGCTTCAGAACTACTCGAACTAAGGGCGACAGCCTTACCCTTGTCTGATTTGGGAGAGTGGATGGAAGCTGTTAGCGCATTGAGTGCCTGTTTTTGTGGGCACTCCCTCACCATGTGTGGCCCTCCACACAAGAAGCATCCGCCAGGTTTCGGAGCCTTGCCTTTCGGGCTTGGCCCTTTGTGGGAACTCTTCTTCTTTTGTTCACCCCCGAGCTCCTTCCCTCGAGAATGTTTTGGAGGGCGATTGCCTGAAGATTGTTTCCTTCTCCCTAGGTCTTCGGAGGAAACAAAGTCGGTGAGCCTTTCTGCAGCAGCAATTGCCCCGACCACATCGGCGACATTCCTTCGATTTAGTTCCTGCTGAGCCCATGGCTTCAAACCATCAAGGAAGCTGAACAACTTGTCTTTCTCGAACATGTCCTGTATGTCCAGCATTAGTGCAAAAAATTGTTTCACATAGTCTCGAATGGTGGAACTCTGGCGGAGTTGTCTCAACTTCCTTCTTGCGACGAACTCTGTGTTCTCAGGTAGGAACTGAGTTCTCGACTCCCGCTTCAAGTCTTCCCATGTGTCAACCCGACACCGACCTTGTTGGATCTCCTCCCAACGGGTTCGCCACAAAAGTGTCGCATCTCCGTTCAGATACATTGTTGATATAGAAACTTTGGTATCTTCATAATCGGGCCACGTAACTTGAAAGTATTGTTCCATGTCGAACAGAAAATTCTCGAGCTCTTTGGCATCTCTAGCCCCTCCATAACCATGAGGCTCGGGTGCCCTCAAGTTTTGTGGTGGTGCAACGCGAGTGTTGCTTCCTCCCACATTTAGTGCTCTTGTGAGCATGGCCACCTTTGAAGTGAGTTCCGCCACAACATCCTGTAAGTGTTGCACGGAGTCTTTGGTGTCATCAGACAGTCGGTCGACTAGGGCCTCGACCTTGTCGATCCTGGACTCTGCTTCCTCTTGCGAGCTCTCTACCCCAACAAGCCTTTGTTGACCATGGTAGAGTTCCTCCATGCTCGCTTCAAGAACATCCAGGCGGGTTTCCACCGTTGTGAGTCTCTCCTTGTGACTCTTTTTCCCAGTTAGCGCTCCAGATTGCGCTTCCTCCGCTCGCGGAGAATAGCCAACTTCTCGCTCATCATGTTCGCTGTCGCGCTCCTCTTGAGCGGCTCCAACAGCATGAGAGCGAGTGTGCACATGCAGCCCACCTACGGCTGCTTGGGGCAAGGGTCTGGCTTGCCCCGTCTTGCTGGATTCGCCACGATGCTTAGCCATGGCGAAGTTGTGAAGTCCCTTCGCTGCTCGCTCGAAGTGCTTGCCCGCTCTGATACCACAATGTCACGGCCTTAGCTGGAATTGCCTACGGCGTGAGGCACCCTTGCGGCCAAGACGCGAACTTAGCTTGCGTTGCCTAAGTCGCGCTTCGCCCTTGCGATATTGCTCCGCAGAGATCAGCCCACTTGTAACCTCTCGCAGGTCCCGAAGGACCTGTAAAAGAGAAAGTTGATTAGTTTGAAAGAACGAGCGACGGACAAGTCCCGACGTCTCGCGAAAAAAGGGGAAGCTTTATAAGCAATTCAGCAAGCACCTTGCTTGCACAAGAGAAAAGAGGGAGAGGGGGAAAACAAGGGCTTTAGAAGGTTGAACGAACAGCTGCTCACCGAGTCCCGGGCGCGACAACAAGTTCCCGTCAAGGCAAACGTGCGAACTTGCGAAAGAGTGTTCAACGCCCGGTACTATATCGAAGCCCCATCCAGCCCTGTGCCACCCGGGGGGTTCAAAGGGGCTAAGATGGCTGACGTTTTGGTGAGCGGAGGTAGATTCCAGAAATCAGCCCGCGGCACACGAAAACGGAGCTGTTTTGGGGTTGTTTTGCTCGGTTTGATGAGCGGTCGCTTTATAACACTACAGCTTGTTTGAACTTACATTTTTACAAGCAAAATGACTCAAAACCAAGGCAAAACAGGCTCCAAGTAACTATACATGTAGATGAGAGCGACGAACGATTCGTTGAACGGAGTTGTTGCGGGTGCGAGACGACCGTTCGTGACAAGTTGGCGCTCCAAATTGTGCCTCCTCCGCTCGCAGAGAGTAGCCAACTTCTCGCTCATCATGTTCGCTGCCGCGCTCCTCTTGAGCGGCTCCAACAGCATGAGAGCGAGTGTGCACATGCAGCCCACCTGCGGCTGCTTGGGGCAAGGGTCCGGCTTGCCCCGTCTTGCTGGATTCGCCACGATGCTTTGCCATGGCGAAGTTGTGAAGTTCCTTTGCTGCTCGCTCGAAGTGCTTGCCTGCTCTGATACCACAATGTCACAGCCTTAGCTGGAATTGCCTAAGGCGTGAGGCACCCTTGCGACCAAGACGCGAACTTAGCTTGCGTTGCCTAAGTCGCGCTTCGCCCTTGCTATATTGCTCCGCAAAGATCAGCCCACTTGTAACCTCTCGCAGGTCCCAAAGGACCTGTAAAAGAGAAAGTTGATTAGTTCGAAAGAACGAGTGACGGACAAGTCTCGACGTCTCGCGAAAAGAGGGGAAGCTTTACAAGCAATTCAGCGAGCACCTTGCGTGCACAAGAGAAAAGAGGGAGAGGGGGAAAACAAGGGCTTTAGAAGGTTGAACGAACAGCTGCAAGCCCACAAACAGCTGCTCACTGAGTCCCGGGCGCGACAACAAGTTCCCATCAAGGCAACGTGCGAACTTGCGAATAAGTGTTCAACGTACGAAATATTTCTTATTTTGAGGCAGCAAAAGCTTTATGCTAATCTAACGAAGTGTGATTTCTTTACATCTAGTGTTGTGTTTTTGGGGTATGTTGTTTCAAAGGATGGAATCATGATGGATCAAAGTAAGGTAGAAGCTATTCTCAGTTGGCCAACACCTGCTTCATTGCATGATGTGAGGAGTTTCAATGGCTTAACTTCTTTTTACAAAAGATTCATCAAGAATTTCAGCGCTATTGTCGCTCCAATCACCGAATGTCTGAAATGTGATAAATTCAAATTGACTAATGAGGCTAATGATGCTTTTGAACTTTTAAAAAGAAAGGTGACCGAAGCTCCTATCTTAGTTCTACCAAATTTTGACAATGTGTTTGAGATTGAATGTGATGCATCTAATGTGGGAATTGGTGTTGTTTTGAGTCAAGACGGAAAGCCGATTATATTTTTTAGTGAGAAGCTGAATGATACAAGAAGGAAATATTCTACCTATGATAAGGAGTTCTATGCCATATATCGAGCTTTATCTCATTGGAGTCAGTACCTTCTTGCCAAGCCATTTGTGCTATATTCAGATCATGAAGCATTAAAGTTCATAAATCACCAACACAAGCTAAACAAGAGGCATGTAGCTTGGGTGGAGTTTTTGCAATCTTATAACTTTACAATTAAGCACAAATCTGGTGTTCAAAATGTGGTTGCTGACGCATTGAACAGAAAGCATTCTTTATTATCAGCAATGGAAGTCAAAGTTGTTGGATTTGAGACGTTCAAAGATCTCTATGAGAATGATGTGGATTTCGGCTCAATATGGCAGAATTGCAAATCAGGTTCCTTTCAACAATTTTCTATCCTTGATGGTTTTCTTTTTCGAGCTAATGCTTTATGTGTTCCATCTTGTTCTTTGAGACAAGTAATTCTAGCTGAAGCTCATGGTGGTGTTTTGGGTAGACATTTCGGTAGAGATAAGACTTTAGCTCTTATTCAATCAAACTTCTATTGGCCTAAGATGTTTAGAGATGTGGAAAGACATGTAAAGCAATGCCGAGTGTGTCATTTGACAAAAATAATAAGTCAAAATTCTGGATTATACACTCCATTGCTTGTGTCAAATGCTCCATGGGAGGAAGTGAGTCTTGATTTCGTTTTGGGACTGCCAAGAACTCAAAGGAACAAGGATTCTATCATGGTTGTTGTTGACAGATTTTCAAAAAATGTCTCACTTTGTTCCTTGCAATAAATCGAATGATGCATCTCATATTGCTAATTTGTATTTTAAGGAGATTGTTAAATTGCAAGGTATTCCAAGAACTATGGTGTCTGATCGAGATTCAAAATTTGTTAGTCATTTTTAAAAAACTCTTTGGATGAAGCTATGTACTTCTTTGAATTTCAGCAGCTCGCATCATCCACAAACCGATGGGCAAACTGAGGTAACGAATAGAAGCTTGGGAAATTTGCTTAGAAGCTATGTTGGCAAGAATATTAAGCAGTGGGATCTCATTCTTCCACAAATTGAGTTTGCCTACAATCGTTCTATCCATCATAGTATCGGTAAGAGTCCTTTTGAGGTTGTTTATGGTGCTAATCCTGCTAGTCCTTTGGACTTAATCCCTCATTCTACAACAAAGCAATTTAGTGGAGATGCTGATGAAAGAGCTAAGCAGATAAAGAAGCTGCATGAGGGTGTGAAAGCAACCATTGAAAAGCAAAATGAGAGGTAAATGCATGCTGCCAACAAACACAGAAAACATGTGGAGTTTAATGCAGGTGATTTGGTCTGGATTCATCTAAGGAAGGAGAGGTTTTCACCGAGCAAATTTGGAAAACTAAAACCAAAGGCTGATAGTCTATTCAAGGTGCTTAAGAGAATTGGCAAAAATGCTTATAAGATTGAGCTACCTAAAGATTACGGAGAATCCCCAACATTTAATGTGGCTGATTTAAGTCCTTTTTATAATCAAGTTGTTGAATTAAATAAGGACTTGAGGACAAGTCTTTTTCAACTGGGGGAGATTGACATGGGAGTGTCTAATTTACTACAATCTGATCATATGAACCTTGATTATGATATGGTATTTTTTTCAGCTAACAATGATGTCTCATAATCTTCAACTCAGCTCACTCAAATATGACAGCTCATCAGCATATTTCCTGTACAAAGTTAAACTTGTTTCAAGATGCTTTTCTTCATAACAGAGGAATGCATTAACGGAGTTGGTTAGCAGCTGTGAACATTTCTTCATGACCAAGGAATGCATTAAAGGAGTTGGTTAGTAGCTGTAAACACTTAATTTTGAAATTCCCAATGCATGAAGGGTTGTTTCATGCACTAGTATTTATTTTGGTGTTTAGGACTTAGAAAAGACTTTAGAAACTGATGATATTTTGCAGAAGCTCTCTTGGAGTTCTCGCTTAAACTCTGTATCTCTTGGATGCTTCCTTGAGTAGTGAGTCTTTTATTTTCAGTTCTGTATCCTTATTTAATTTCCTTAGGGTGGTTAACTTTCTGTATCCCTTTGTGATTTTGAACTAGGTGGTGAGCTGTTTTTTGATTTTATTGAGTTCGTACATTTTGCATCCGAAAAAACTGTACTATCGGTTTTCTTTCGAGTTCTATTCTACTTTACCCCC
This sequence comes from Musa acuminata AAA Group, assembly GCF_036884655.1. Taxonomy (NCBI): domain Eukaryota; kingdom Viridiplantae; phylum Streptophyta; class Magnoliopsida; order Zingiberales; family Musaceae; genus Musa; species Musa acuminata. Next base: position 17,684,151 of record NC_088342.1, read on the forward strand.
ATTCTGCATCACGCCGGTATCAATCCTCAACCAAATGGTTTATCAGCTGTTAACCAGGGTCCAAGTCACAGAACAGCCTCTCTATATTTAGAGGTAAGGTTGAGTACATTAACTACATTAACACTCAAAACCCCGCATTGGCGAGAGCCTCGTGCACTGATTACGTCATTTTTTACAATAACTAGCAAATTCATAGTAATTATAGTCTCCCGAGCTACATTCCCCAAATTTGACATTCATTCACATGATCTACAATCATGTTAAAGCAGAAAGAAAACATTTTATGAGCAACCAATATTAAAATAGAAAGACAACTTTCTATGAATTTGTAAAATATATGAATTAAGACGAATTGAAAATTTTTTTTTTCTTCCCAAGAATAAATAGTGAAGGTAGGTTTTTGATCTCAGGACATTATAATGACCTCACAATGACAAGGTCTCGAACATAATCCAAGTGTTAATTGTCAGAAACATATTCTGGCAATAATCTTTCTCTCCCCCTCCCTACCTCCAATATAGACTACAAGATAGACCGAGACTATCATCTCCTTAATAAGCTAAAATTCTTCATTCCTCTTCAGATATTAACTGGACTTCTCCAACTTTATTATTAAGGTGTTAACAGTTAGCAAGTACTTGCCAACTTGAGGAATAATCTGTCCTCCAATTAATTTGAGTTTATCTTGATCACTAATTGAGATGATAAATAAACTTTGGAGCTTGGAAGTACTTGCCAACTTGAGGAGCCAGCTATGTGGTCGAAGTTGGACACTGAGCAGGTGGAAAGTAGCTAGTCAAGAATCTCCTTAATTCACAATGATTAATAATGAATAAAGTTACTGCATCACAAAGATTATACACTTTTGGCTGATCACATTTTTCACTCAAGACATAAGTTTGAACTGTGTTGCAGGGAAACAGAACCAAACCTTTCCAGGGTATCCTACACACTGCTAATTGCAATCCTACCATTTCAAATGATTGCTATTTGGATAAAATTCACATAAGAAAGTACAAGCTTGCTGAAATTTCCAGGATAAACTGATCCTACAAAAAGCTCACATAAATGAAGAGGAAGCATTTTTCATTTCACTCAGAAGGGATGCACAGTCGGTTAATTTTGCAGAGCTTATTATCCTATTCAAAGACAAGCACAACTCGAGATGGATGTTTTGTTCATCATCAACAAAGCTATCGTACCGTAACAAAAGGTTGTATACCTATCAGCTCCAGCATACACCTTATTATGGAAACTGAACCTGGGAACTCAAGTCAATTAGAAGATATCAACTGCAACAGTGAATGTCCAAATTTGCCCAAAATGGTCTCTTTCTTGAATCACATCAATTCATTGGGTGACATAAAGAAGAACTTCCAACCTATCAACGAAGTTCTGAACAAAACCATACTAGAATTGCAAACGAGTGAATCCTACTTTGTGTGTGCATCAGAAAAATGATAGTATCAATTTACCACCCCAATCCCAATTGCAAAGCTCATGCAGTTCACGATCAAAAACAAAAAAAATAATAAAAAAACCAAATTAGCCTAAACCAAATCAAGAATAAGCGTTTGCAGAATTACCTTACTCTTGTCTATCCTCTTCACCGCCACCCGCTCCTTGGTGGAGTTCTCGGTGGCGACAAATGTATACCCAAACTGCCCATGCCCAAGCAGCTTCCCGATCGAATACCGGCTCTCGAAATCCTTCGCATACCCAAAATCGGTCCTCTTGCCACACGACAGAAGCCCGCACGGCCGCCGCTTATTGCCTCTGTCATTCTGCTGTTGCTTCTCCCGCGGTGCCTGATTATTCTGCTCTGGCTGCGGTTGCTGATGCTTCTGCGGCTGACCTATCGGCCTAAGGCGAGTAGGCACGATGCCGCCGCTTACTTTGGTGTCCGCGGAGAAGCATGCGCCCATTCTTTCCTGCCCTGGGGGGTTAGGCTTGGAGGGATAACCATCAATGGATCAAGAAAGTAGAGAGATGATGTCTTCTTATAAAGAAGAATTAAGTGCTCGGAGTGATGATTGGAGGAGGAGGAGGAGGAGGAGGAGGGAAGGGTAGAGGAAGATTGGGGGAAGGGAAGGAGGGGGTGGAGGTGGGGAGGTGGTCAAAGGAGGAGACTGTCCTTTGAAGAGGGGGTGGGATTGGGATTGAAGGCAACCCCTCTGTCCTCCTATTCACTTCGTCTCATTCTCCTCGCTTCGGTGCGGAAAATTTTTTAAATTGATGATTTTTCTAAAGAACTCTCAGAAAATTCCTTTTTTGGATTTTTTTTTTTCTAAGCCATATCCCATCTTTATATTTTTCAGATATCTTTCTTTCATATTTTTCAGATAATACCTACAACTCCTTTGTTATTTTTAGATATGCCCATAGGTGAACCGATCTCATTCCTCAGTTATAAGTTTTTTAATAAATTTATAATATTTTAAAAACTATTATAAATCTATTTCAAAATATTATAACAGAGAAATTTTTTCTATTTGGTTGTTATTATTCTTAAACCAACAAACATACTTATTCGAAATCATATTTTTGCAAGAACTGATTTCATTAAGTTTTGAATCAATTTATCTTCGTTATAATATTTTTAATATATATATATAATGTTTTAATGAAAATATCAATAATACTAAATTTATTTTAAAATATTATAACTAACTGATGAATCTTATATATGAAGGGATTGGACCAATTCACTATCTTATTCGGGGTACAAGTATTTCGGGATTATGATAAATAGGAAATATTTTAAAAAAATATATAAAAAGAAAATCTATTGAGAAAAACCCAAAAAAAGTGTTTTTTCCGAGAATTCATCTAATTTTTTATATTTTTAAAAATATTTTATTAATTTGTTTAAGTTTGTTGTACGGATTTGGACTTAAGATTTATTAATTATATAATATAACAATCTACTAACTACTAAAATATTTCAAATAAAATGAATGAATTTTTATGTTGGGTAAATGTTTTTTTAATGTCAATTAGTTTATTCCTAGATCGTCTCCTGTAATGCTAATTGGAACGTTTATATTTAAAGAGCTACCCGCTTACCTGAATTGTGATCGGAGAAGTCATTATCGCAAGTGGTTCACACACTGGCCCCACGTTTGCTGTAATTATAGGAATGGTATAACAATCGGTAAGACCACGTTGGTAGGGATAAAGGTGCCATTAAGCAATTTTCCTGTTTTTGCTAATTGAAGCAGTGTTCTACTTTCCTTGTTTTTGCTGTTAAATTTAAGCAGTGTTTGCAACGAGAAATTAAGTTCATGAAAAAAAAAAAATTTTTGAGATTGAATTTTAAACGAATTTTTTTAAAAGAAAGGCTGCAATTATATTTCAAAATGAGTTCATAGAATCTAATAAAAAATAAGATCTATGTATAAATATTCATAATAAATACTTTCTGTGATTTCAACATTTTTTAACTTTTCTCAATTTTTACTAATTTCAACATCTAAATATAAACATTCATAATAAATACTCAAATAATCACGGAAACCATCTATTGTATAATGAGGATCAAAGACAGAAACAACAAGATAAATACATGGAATATTTAGAAAATAAATAATTTATTTAGTTTTCATTCACATAATAATCATATTTAATTCATTATCATTTTTATATTCTTCTAATGCTTCAATAATATCAAAATATTTTATTACAAATAAATGAGCAAGAGGATAATAAACAGTGGGTAAAGTATAAGTAACATCATTACAATTTTTAAAAATATTTATTTTTTTATAAATATTTCAATGTTAAATTTATTTGCCTTATAATATTTATAATAAAAAATACGTAAATAATTCTTAATATTCAAAACTCTTCTTAAGTAATTCATAAGTTGAATTTCAATGGATAGGAACATCCCGAGCAAATTCTTTTGGGCCTTTATCATTTAATTTATAATATCTTGCCCATTTTGTTATTACTTGTAGATGAGTTCGAAAAAAAAAATTTACTATAAAAAATATTAAAATATTTTAAAATATATAATAAATCTTTAAACATGATCTTTGCTAATAAGAGTCATGTTGAAGAAATTAGTGTTGTGAGTAATACTCAACAAAAGTCAACTATCGTCGTTAAAGGACCTACATTACAAATCTCACCGAGAGAAAAATATAATTTTTGTGAAAAATATGATCATTTTGCTTATGAATATCTATTTAAATGGTTTAGTTCTCACAAATTAGTTTGAGTTCCTAAAGGAATCATAAATCACTCAATGATAGGTAGATCTATTTACGAGAGATCCAAAGTTAAATTAGTACCTAAAAGAAAACCTCATTTCTTATAGATGAGTTTATAAGCAAAAGCTATGAGCAAGAGATGGTACATTGATAGTGGATGCTCAAGTTATATAATCGAAGACTCAATATACTTCTCTAAGCTCACTAGCCTAAACGAAGGATATGTGATCTTTACAGACAACAAAGGGAAAATTATTGGTAAAGGAACCATAGGTAACAAGTCAAACTTTTTAATTAAAGATATGTTATTAGTAGATAATTTAAAACATAATCTACTAAGAATTAGTCAATTGTGTGATAAAGGATATATCATCAAATTTGAATCTAATACTTGTATAATTGAAATACCATATAAAAATAAATCTATAATTACCTTAAAAAATAATAATGTGTATACTATTAATATTAATTATTTTTATGATGAAACATGTTTTTCGGCTTTAGACAATGATGCATGGCTTTGGCATAAGAGATTAGGTCATGCTAGCATTAAACTAATCTCTCAAATTTCAACTAGAGAACTTATCAGAGGAATGTCTAATATCAAATTCGTTAAAAACAAAGTTTGTGATACATGTCAACTAGGAAAACAAACAAAAAGTAGTTTCAAATCGAAAAATTAATTAAGCACCTCTAGACCATTATAATTAATCCACATGGATTTATTTGGACCAATTGATATAATAAGTCTAGGAGATAGTAAATACGTAATTGTAATTATTAATGATTTTAGTAGATACACTTGGACATACTTCTTGGCTCACAAAAGTGATTGTTTTAAATTTTTCTCGAAATTTTATAAACTTGCTCAAAATAAAAAGGGTTTTATGATTTAATCTATTCGTAGTGATCGCGGTAGTGAATTTCAAAACCATAATTTTCAAAATTTTTATGAGTCAAATGGGTACAACCATAATTTCTCTACTCTAAGAAATCCATAATAAAATCAAGTCATTGAAAGAAAAAATAGAAGCTTATAAGAAATGGCAAGAACCATGTCAAATGATCATAGCCTACCCAAATATTTTTGGGTCAAAGTCTTAAATATGACATGCTATGTCATGAACAGGGTTCTTATAAGACCATTACTTTCCAAAACTCTATATAAATTATGAAATAACAAAAAATCCAAGGTTTTATATTTTAAAATTTTTAGGTATAAATGTTTTATTTTAAATGAAAAAGATGCCTTAGGAAAATTTGATGCTAAAGCCGATAAAAGTATTTTTTTTGTTATTCCTTTATTTCTAAAACCTTTCGTGTTTTTAATAAAAGAACATTGGTTATAGAGGAATCTATTCATGTTATTTTTAATGAGTTTCCCAAATTTAAGAAAAATAATTTTGATGATGATTTTGATTTTGATGCTTTAAAAGTGAATGAACACTCTCCTCCTCTAAGTAACTTGGATGCATCTTCTTCCAAAGAATCCTTACCTAAGGATTGGAAGTATGTAAATACTCACTCTAAAGAGCTAAACATTGAAGATATATCAAAAGGTGTTCAAACTCGTTCTTCTCTTAAAAATTTTTATGCGAATGCAATCTCTTTATCTCAAATTGAATATAAATGCATTGACGAAGCCCTAAAAGATTCATGGGTCTTTGCAATGCATGAGGAATTAAATCAATTTGAGATAAATGAGGTGTGAAAGTTTGTTCCTAGACCTAGTGACCATTTGGTAATTGGTACTAAATGAGTCTTTAGAAACAAGCAATATGAACTTGGTATCATGGTTAGAAACAAAGCTAGATTAGTGGCCAAAGGTTTTAACCAACAAGAAAGTATCGATTATGAAGAAACCTTCGCTCTTGTGGCTAGACTTGAAGCCATAAGGATTCTCCTTGTCTTTGCTAGTTGTAATAATTTTAAGTTATTTCAAATGGATGTTAAAAGTACTTTTCTTAATGGCTTTATTTTCGAAGAAGTTTATGTTGAACAACCTCCCAGATTTGATAATGCTATTTTTTCGAATCATGTTTTAAAGTTATCTAAGGCTCTCTATGGTTTGAAACGAGCCCCAAGGGCTTGGTATGAGAGACTTAGTTCTTTTCTAATTAAGAATGATGTTTTGAAAGGCAAGGTTGAAACCATATTATTTATTAACTATTTAGAAAATAATTTTCTTATAGTTCAAATTTATATTGATGATATCATTTTTGCTTTTTCAAATGAGTCTTTATGTGAGTCTTTTACCAAATGTATGAGCCTAAGAGTTTGAAATGAGTTTAATGGGTGATTTAACTTTCTTCTTAGGATTGTAAATTAAGCAGCTAAGTGATGTAATTTTTGTTAGTCAAACTAAATATGCTTTAGATCTATTAAAACAGTTTAATATGGATAGCTCTAAGACTATTAACACACTAATGAGCACTTCCATTAAGTTAGATATAGACCATAATGGAGAAAATTTTGATCAAAAGACTTGTAGGGGTATGATAGATAATTTATTATACCTCACAGCAACTAGACCTGATATTATGTTTAGTGTTGGACTATGTGCTAGATTTCAATCTAATCCTAAGTAATCTCACTTAAAAGTTGTTAAAAAGATTTTTAGATACCTAAAAGGAATTCCTAATCTAGGATTATAGTATCCAAAAACTAAAAATCTTGAATTGATTGCTTATGCCGATACTGATTTTGCTGGTTATCAAATATATAGAAAAAACACATTTGAAATATGTCAACTCTTAGGTTATGCACTTGTCTCTTGGTCGTCCAAGAAACAAAACTCGGTTGCATTATCTACAAGCAAAGCTAAATATATAGTAGTAGGTGCATATTGTGCACAAGTTATATAGATGAAAAACACATTAGAAGATTATGAAATTCACTTGAAAAACATACCTATAAAATATGATAACACTAGTGCAATATGTTTAACAAAAATTCTCATTCGAGATCATATTAATAATCATGATATATCTTTAGAATTTATTGATACTAAACATCAATTAACAGTTATTTTTATAAAACCATTGAATAAGGAATAATTTAATTTTATTATAAGAGAATTAGGCATGCTAAATTTTCCTAATGCATAAATTCCTCGTATATATATATTTTTGATTTCTCGATTTTTTGTAACTTGAGTTTTCCTTTTAAATGGAGATAATTTCCTTCATTCATACCAAAGAAGAGATTTGATTCATAAATTTTTAGTATACACATTTTGATCTTTTATAATGAATCCTTTTTCTTTGTTAAAGTAGAAGCTTGATTCAATGAAACTTTCTTTATGGATTTGATTTGGTTCAAATCTTTTCATGGATTTGGTTGTTATAAACTTGAATTTTCTTGTGTTGAATGAATTACTCCCATTTTCTTCTTTCTCTTCTTCTTATAACAAAAGGAAGAAGGAAAAAAGAAACTTGCACATCTTAAAAAGAACCAAAAAGTGCTTGCACATCTAAAACAAATATGCTAGCTTGCCCATTTCAAGAAGCAAAAGTAGTTATCTTGTAAAGTTTTTGCTTAAACTTCTCAATTTCACAAATTTGCTAGCTTGCATAAATTAGTGTAAAACTTACTTGCATAAGTTTAAGATACTTGTTGAATGATTCTTCTTTTTGTTGATGACAAAGAGAAAGAAATGATGAATGTTTGGAATCATACCAAAATGATGTTGAATACGGTATCATGCGTGAAGTGATAAGGGTTAAAAAATTCTTTAGTATCATTTATGTTATATTAAATTTGGTATCATGCATAAAGTGATAAATGATGCTTTAGTATCATGCTTTAGTACCATGAATGTCATGCCCAAAATGATATTAATTTTGCTATCAGGCATAAAGTGATGAATGCTTCAGTATCATATAGGTCATGCCTAAAGTGATGTTGATTTATTATCATGCATGAAGTGATAAAATTATGCATGCTATGCTTTAATGACTTGAAACCAAGGTTCGCATTATTGTATCATACCAGCGTTTCGATCAGGGCTTGGTACGGTACGATATACCGAGTGGTACACCTAGGTGTAGCGAGCGATACACCTGATTTTATAGATTTAACCATCCGAAAATACCTGAAAATAAAAAAAAAAGATTAGGATAGGGTTTTCAAGTTATAAATATAGTAATAGTATAAGTTTAGTAAAATCAATGTAAATTAGGTAAGAATAGTATCACATATCTTTTTCGGGCTTTGAGGTAGTCTTGTTCGAGGTTCGCATTTCAGCCCATTATATATTAAAATATCTACAGAAAAATCAGTTGAATCGTTAGACTATTTTATTACAATATAAACTCTAAAATTCAAATGATTTAAATAATCATATATATAGATATACTTGATTGTTGATTACTTGATTCTACCACCAAAACGAATGACGGGCCTCCACGGGTGGTGGATCGGGGTCCTCAATCCAATACATCTGCATATCAATATAATACGTTTGTTGGACTCAATCATCAAATTGATCCCATGACATAGTGTATTGATACACCGTATGTCATTGATGCATCAATGTGGTACTGATCGTAGACTGATCGTCATGAATCATATTTGTCCGAGGCAACTCTTGAGGCATATATTGGTGAATGTTAGAGCTGTTAGCATAAAATCTGTAATCATGCTATCTGTAATGTGGAAAAACTTTTATGCTAAGATTGAAATCAAATAAATTGGATATAATAATATTACGATGCGTGCCTTTCTTGTTGTTCAGAAAAATAAACTTTATCTGATCTACAAGCGCTTCATCTTCGGATCTGAAATATCAATATGCAACGATCTACAAGGAGAACTAGATCCTTCTTCTCTCTTCCTATCTTTTCACAGGACCACCTAGATTGATGGATTAGGGGATTAGGGGATTAAGGGAGAGGGAGATTGAGAGAAAAACCTTAATCTCTGAATTGCTGAGATGCTACTCAGATGCACTCAAATGCACACTTAGCCCCCTAGAGGTCCTGTCTATTTATAGGCGAGAGTAGAGGGTCTGGGATAAGTTATTAGGAGAGTTCCTCGCATCAATGTTATCTCCTAAGGAATTCTACTTTAACATGGACTTCTTTTCTATTGGCCAATAACCATAATCAGAATCCAATCATATCTATAATATATCTTACCTAATTAAATAGGGCCACATAATCTAACAAGAGCTTCTACTTTCTCTACTGATCTGTTGTTCTGTATCATACTATTGCTCAGAGAAGGATGACCAACTATCACCATACTGTTATTGCCCGTATGATTCTCCATAATACGATGGCTATGAATACGATAAGCCTTTTTCTGTGTCTATATCATGTATGCTCTATCGCATTTGTTCATATTCATCTACTGCCTTCCCCTTCCCCTTCCCTTTCCATGCATAAACTTGACCAGTATCTTGTCGAGTTCCATGATCTGAATCTTGAGTGGCATGTGTAAAATATTGCTCCTCAATCCATTCACCACCCTCAAGTTATATAGACGAGACCAACGACTGCCGGCATCATCGCCATTATCTGTTGAGCCACTACTATCCGTGTTGCTATCATGTCTCTGGACCGAGCGAGAAAGAGAATGTGATTGTGAAGGTGTCTCGTCGCTTGACTTGATTCTTTCCAACGATGCAACTGATGCTACTGCCTTCCCCTTTGGCTTAAATAGGGGAGAGAAGAATGGCTTAAATAGAATGAGAAAGGGCTCCAACAATCAAATTGACCGTTGGAGCACTGTAGCACTGCTATAGTGCGGTAATGGTCAATTTCGACCATTACCGAGTGGTACCGGGCGGTAACGGTCGAAATCAACCATTACCGAGTTATGTCGGGCGATTACCCCGTATCATCAAATACGGGGTTTTTTGAACATACCGCCCGGTAGCGGGCGATCCGTATACCAGTAGCCTGTCCGACCGGTACATACTGCCCGTACTGGGCAATACGATTCGGTATGTCAGACCTTACTTGAAACTATGATGATGCACAATGTATAAAATTTTGATTTTGTTCACTATAATGGAAATGTTTCACTTGAATTCAAAGGTTATGATTCCTTTAGATAGGGAGAGTTAATGTTAACTCTATCATCAAACGGTTATCATCATCAAAAAGGGAGAGATGGTTGAATCTCAGATTTTGATGATGACATCAATTGGTGAATTAATGATCTAATCTATGTGTTGAGATAAGTGATGCAGGACTAACTACGATCGTGAGAAAGGCAAAACGATTAAAGAAAAATCCAAGTTGGGCCGGAGTCAATGATTGGGCATCAGGTCAGATGAATCAGGGGATACATCGAAGGATCAAATGATGTAGTGAAAGCTCACCAAAAGTTCGCCGAAAGCTCGCTAGAGGATCACCGGGAGTTCGTTAAAAGCTCGCTAGAAGATTGTCGGGAGTTCGCCAAAAGTTCATTGAGAGTTCGGTTGAATAATTAACGTGCTGAAAAACTTAGATTATGCGTATCATAATTGTTTTAGCCTTAACTATCATAGTTTAGACTATAATTTGAGTTAGTTTAAGAGAAATCCTACTAACTCAATTAGGGACCAACTTGACCCAAAATAGGACTGAATTGGGCTAATTAGATGGCCTATTCAATCACTTGGAGCCACATCAAGTGGTGGAACTGCCCAGATTAGGCAGTGGTACTGCTTGAGGCTCACCCTCCTAGGTGGTCTAGGCGGTGATACTGTTGGCAGTTAATGCTGCCAGGCGGTGGTACCGCCTAGTGTCAGTTTGCAAGTAGTGGGATCGCTAATACCCCAGAAACCCAGGATGAGACACTTTTTGGCTACATTTTTTAAGCTATTGGGGCCTATAAATATCTCACCCTTTTCTGTATAAAAGAGCACGAAAGTGTGAACAAAAATCTTGAGATTTTAGGTTATAAAATTGCTAAGTGTCCTCCTCCTCCCTTTCTAGTTTTGTGATCATTCAAGAGAGATATGAGGCACGTAAGGGTTGTCTTCTAAACCCATAAAAAGGAGAAAGTATTATAAGAAGGTGGTTGGTCTTCACCCATTGAAGGAAGAGCATTAGTGGACGTCGGTAGCCTCAACAAGGAGGAATCAGAAGTGGATGTAGGTTACGATGACCAAACTACTATAAATTTGGTGTGATCTCTTCCTTGTCATCTCTTTTCTAATTTTTCTTTATATTGCCTATTGACTTGGCTGCTTAGTGCACTTCACACCTTCTTTATGTTCAACACATTTTCGATACGTGTTTAATCGAAACAAAGTTTTCCGACTCGACGTAATTTTTAGAAAAGCACTAATTCACACCCCCTCTTAGTGCCAACTTAATCCTAATACTCATATTCGAATCTCTACTTATCGTAATTCCTACCATATGTATGTGACCCTCTAGGCCCAATATCGAGCTGGCCATGAGTCATACATGTCATAACTCTATAATAATTCACTCGACTCATCGACTACGGATGTACTAGACCACTATGCCATAGTCACCATACGATATAGGGGAATATAATACTTTGGACCTATCTGTCCTCAATAACCATGTACTTATAGTCCTTTATCAATCTAATATCCCAAAGACCGTATACCGAGCATGGTACCTATTAGACCCATACGGTTTCATCAAAAAATTTAAATATAATTTCATCAAAAAATTTTATCAATACTATGTTATTCATCAAAAAATTTAAATATAATTATTTTTTATTTATGATCCAATTGTTAGGATCAAGAGCGACACTGGGAGGGGGGGGGGGGCGGGGGGGGGGCGAGTGAGGGTGAATTAGTGCAGTGGAAAAATCATCGGTTTTGTAAGATATTCGTTCGTTAAAAACTAATCTTGAAAAGTGCTTGCCTTTAAAGTAAATGAACTAGCAATTAACTTAGAAAGTAATAGTAGTAATAAAAAGCAGAATGGAAATGAGCACACCAGAATTTATAGTAGTTCAGTCATTGTAACCTATATCCATTTTCGATTCCTCCTCCGTCGAGGTTACCAGCGTCTACTAATGGTCTTCCTTTAATGGGTGAAGACTAACCACCATCTTTACAATACTTTCTCCTTTTCAAAGGTTTAGGAGATAACCCTTACAAGCCTCAAACCTCTCTTGAATGATCACAAGGCTTAGAAAGGAAGGAGGAGGACTCTTAGCTCTTTTACAATACTTTTAACACCCCAAGACTTCAAGATATTTTTCACACTTTTATGCCCTTTCATGGAGAAACAGGTGGGGTATTTATAGTACCCAATGGCTTCAAAATTGAAGCCAAAAAGTGTTACATCCTAGATTTCTCGGGTATTAGCGGTACCACCACCATTATTGGGCGGTACTACTACGTGTAGACTAATATTGGGCGGTACCATCGCTCAGTCTGGGCAGTACGATCGCCTAACAGAGTTCGGAGACCGAGCTTTGGTGGTACCAGTTATGAACGAGTCAACACTAAGAGGGGGGATTGAATTAGTACAGCGGATAAAATCATATCAGTTTAAAAATCTTTCGTACGATAAAAATTGAACTTGGAAGATAACTTGAAATCTCGTTCATATATGTAGTGAAAGCAGTAGGCAAGTAAAGATTCAGTTTGTAGTAAAAGTAAACTGCTCAAATAGAAATGTAAACTATTTTATAGTGGTTCGGTCGTCGTGACCTACATCCACTCCACTGATTCCTCTTCCATCGAGGCCACCGGCATCTATTAACGATCTTCCTTCAATGGGCGAAGATCAACCACCCTTACAACTCGATTCTCCTTTTGATAGGTATAGGAGAGAACCTTTACAACCCTCTTCACTCCTCTCTTAAACAAGACTAATACTTAAGTTTTGAGAGGAGTTCACATAAAATTGCAATAGCGTTTTCTTTTCTTTTTTGCTTTCAGTTGTGTGTATATTAACCAAGGATGAGAGGGGTATTTATAGGCCTCAAGTTGATTCACACTTAGAGCCTAAAAAGGTCTCATTCCGGGTTTCTGGGGTCTTGGCGGTACCATCGCCTATGTTGGGCGGTACTACCACCTGCAGCACTGACATTGGGTGGTACCACCACCCAGTCCCGTGGTACCACCGCCTAACACAGTCTCAGAGACTATGCCACAATGATTCCACCTATTGGGTCACTGTTTCGGCCTTTTACTTGGCCTAATACAGCCTAAACTTGGCCTAATTAACCCCTAATTGAGTTGCCCAATTCCAACCTAATTATGTGCTAACTATGAATTTTAAGACATTTACTAAGCTAAATAAGTTCATAAGTCTAGGTTTCTTCTAGCGAGCTTCCGACGATCTTCCGACGAACTTCCATTGATCTCTTGGCAATGTTCCAGCGGACTCCCGATAAGCTCCTAAACTTCACGATGATATTTTTGGCAAGTTCTGACGAGCTTCTCTAGCAAGCTCCTGGACTTCTCGATCAATTCTAACAAAACTTCCAATGAACGTCCAAACTTCTGACGAACTCTCGAACTCCCAACAAAATCTCATTCTTGACTCCGAGACTTTATTTTACTTTATGTTGTGCTATTGTAGTTAATCCTATACACTTAAAACCTACTTCGATCTAAACAATTATTATATGGCTTGAATCAGATGTTGTCCGGCATGTCATTGGTTCATCGATGCTTCGTCAAATTCTTCAACGCATTGTCCTCTCTTGCGGACTATTGTTCAATCGGCTAGTTGACCTCCGCAACTCTGATTTCCTTAGCATAATTTTCGCTCTTCTTGGCCTGATGCCCGAACCTATGGCCTGAGGCCTTTTGCCGATACGTTGACCGATCCTCCGGCTCGACGTCCAATCTTTTGACATGTTCCATTCTGGCCCAATATTTAGACTAGAAGAGGAAGATTCTCACAAGAGATTACAACAGTGTTTTCCCTTTTTAAATTCTCTATGCTTGTGTGTGTTAACCAGGGATGAGATGAGTATTTATAGGCTTCAAGTTGATTTAAACTCAGAGCTTAAAAAGATCTCATCCCAGGTTTCCTGGGTACTAGCAGTACCACCGTCGTTCTTGGGTGGTACTATCGACGCAGAATCTACCACTGGGCGGTACCACCGCTTGACAGGGGTTGTACCACCGCTGGCAGCATTCACTGTCGGCGGTACCACTGCCCAGCCTGGGCGGTACCACTGCCCAGCCTAGGCGGTACCACCGCTTAGAATTCCTAGGGTGCTGTTCCCTAGGTGGTGCCACCATCGACCAAGTTTTCAACAGCCTGGTCGGGCCTTGAATCAGGCCCAAACCAGCCCAAGTTTAGGCCCAGTTGGCCCCTAACAGAGTTGATGGGATTACCTCCCAATCCCAACTCTAATTATGTGCTAACTACGATTCCTAAGACATATTCTAAGGAAGATAATTTCGATTTCTTCCTGCGAGCTTCCGGTGATCTTCCGGTGAACTTCCGACGATCTCTCGGCAATGTTCCGTTGAATTCCCAAAAAGCTCCTGGACTTCTCGGTTAGTTCCGGCAGAACTTTCGATGAACTCTCGAACTCCTAATGAAATTATGTTCTTGACTTAGGGACTTCATTTTGCTTTATGTTTTGCTATTGTAGTTAATCCAACACATGTAAAAACATACTTCGATCTAGACAATTATTACTAAGCATGAATCATGTTGTCTTGCATGTCATTGGTTCATCGACGCTTCGTTCGATTCTTCGATGCATCATACTCTCTTGCGGCCTATTGTCCAATCGGACAGTTGACCTCTGCAACTCCGATATCCTTAGTGCAATTTCCACTCTTCTTAGCCCGATGCCCGAATCCATGGCCCGAAGCCTTCTTTCAATACGTCATCCGATCCTCTGGCTAGACGTCCAATTTTCTGACATGTTCCACTAGCCCAACATAATTCTTTCTGCTTTAACTGTCTCATCCTGATCGAAGCATCCTGCGTCACTCAAAGCACAGATCAATTCATAAACACTTATCAATTGGTTTCATCATCAAAATCCGAGATTCAACAATCTCCCTCTTTTTGATGATGACAACCAATTGATGACGGAGTTTAAACAAACTCTTGGAGTTTAAACAAACCCCCCTATCAATATTCTATATTGATAGAGACTCTTGGATTTAAAAATCCAAGCAACATGTTATCATAAACTTATGCATAACATCATACTTCTCCCCCTTTGTCATCAACAAAAAGGAGAAGTGCAACTAGCAAGTGTTTTTAGACATCCAAGTTCAAATCTTTGCATAATAAATCTCAAGTTTTATCATCATTGCAAGTTAGCAAAAATTTTGAGTTTCCATCATGTAAGCTAGCAATATTTAAGATGTTCAAGAAGGCAACTTTTGCTTCTTCAAATATGCAAGTTAGCAATCTTTGCTTCTCTTTTGAGATGAGCAAGCTAACATGTTTGCCTCTTTTCATAATGTACACGCTAGAAATTGTTTCTCACCCTTTGTCATTGACAAAAAGAGGGGAATAACAAAACAATGGTGCAATTCATCAAATTTCAAATTATAACAAAAATAAAGTGTCATTCTTATTTCAATATGTCATAATTAAGATAAACCTTGAATTTAAATTTAATTCAAGTCAATACAATTTTAATCATGATTCTCATACATGATATGCAATATATCAAATACATCATCATAATAAAATCATAAGTATTACATGCTGCATTTTAGAATAAGCTAGCAATTTTGCTTCTTAGAAAGTTTTTCTCTTTGCAATTTGTAAGCTAGCAAATTTTACACATGAAAGTTAGCAAATTTTTTTACATCTTTTGGGATGTGCAAGCTTTTTGCTTCTTCTTGAAATATGCAAGCTACCTAGCAAAATTTCTCCCCCTTTGTCATTATCCAAAAAAAAAGGAAAGAAAATAATTTTGTAATTCTTTTTCCCTTCACAATAATTTTCAAATCATGACAAAGTAAATAACAAAGATGAAAAATCAAGTCATGAATGTCAAAATAATTTTTTTTTATCATAAATATTTCATCGTTGCATGCATCAATATCATAAGTTGAAGTATTGCATGTATAATACCAAATCACCATTCATAATTGTATCAATATTCTAATCATTATTTAAATCATTAAAAAAATCAAGTCATGAATGTCAAAATCATAGTATTGCATGCATCCATATCATCACATGAAAAATGTCAAGAAGAACTTGGTGATAAGATATACTTCATGAATATAAGCAATTTTGCATAATAAAATTCAAGTCAGAAACCTTAAAAAATGTCAAGTAGCATATCATGGTTTATTAGAATAAATCTTCTTTTTGGTGAATAGCAAAAAGAATAGTAGGAGAACAATATCTCAATTCATGCATATCAATAGATATGATTCACTTTGACAAATCTCATTTTTAGTAAATAACAAAAACAAACATGGGAGTTCAAAAACAAGATCTTGATTCATAGAAAAAATTCAAGTATCAATATCGAGAATTTAAGATCATGATATAGATGAAGACATTCTTATAGCAAAAATATGTCGGGAGAGAACACATAAATGATCTTGATTCATGTATAATATCTCTCAATTAATTATCAATCATAAAAATTATAATTCCAAAAAATCATGATTCATTTAGAAAATCTCCTCTTAAGAAAATACCAAGTAGAATCGTAGGAGAATGATTAAAAAAAATCTTGATTCATAATAAATCTTAGTTTGTAAATATCAAGGAATCAAGATCATGATTTGGATAAAAAATATTATTCAAATTTAAATCATCAAATCATCAAAATTACTTTCATAGTTCAAGAGATTCAAAATAATATAAATATGTATTTCAATCTCTTATTCAAAACTCGATAAGATAGAGATATTCCATTTTAAGTTGTTGGTTTCATACAAGTATATCTTTGTCTTTTTATACCAAATAAGAACATATATCAATCGTTTAGGATCAAAAAATAAATTTCGTCATAAAAACCATCAACATCAATAAACCATAAATTACCCAAAAATCATTATTTCTTCAAATCATCATGCATAGATTCACATTAAGCATGATATTAAATCTCTTAACATTTTCATTAAGACATCAAGCATGGTTTCAATCAAAATTAGAAATAATCAAGATACACATTATATTTTCTTGAAAAACATATATAGGATTATTAGTAGATTTAAATCTAACATTTTTTTCCTTTAACATAAAACATACAATTTTCATGATCATTACTAGAAGGATAAGCATGATTCCTAAAATTTTTATTTTTATCATTATTCATTACATTATTAAACATGTAATTTTCAAGAAAAATAATTTTTCTAAGCTAAAGTAAAAATAACTCATGTAAAGTATCATGTAATTTCGAGATAAACTTTGGGGGTTTCGTTTGAGTATTTTACCTCATTGTCGAAAACCGTTAAGGCATAGTTTATCACCTCGCCTTTGTTGGATTGTCCTTCATCTTCGGATGAGCTCAATTCATCCAAAGTCATTTTCTTCTTCTTTTTAAGTTCATTTTTAATTTTTGATTCTTGTTTTAAAAATTTCATAAGGTGTTCAAGTTCTCCATCACTTGAGCTTATGCTCGAGTTGTCTTCAATTATTGTAAGTCCGAGATCCTTCTTGTTCTTTGGAAAGTGGTTCTCAAGTTCTTTATGTTTATTGCACGTCATTTCATAGGTCATCAAAGACCCTATAAGTTTTTCAATTGGTAAATGGTTCAAGTTTTTTTATTCTTAAATAGCTATTACTTTTGAATCCCAACTCTTATTAAGAGAACGTAAAATCTTGTTTACAAGTTAAAAATCCGAAAAACTTCTACTAAGTGTTTTTAAACCATTGACGACATCCGTAAAACGGGTGTACATGTCAACAACGGTTTCACTTGGCTTCATTCGAAAAAGGTCAAAATCATGCATTAAAAAGTTGATTTTTGAATCTTTAACTTTGCTAGTGCCTTCATATGTGATTTCGAGAGTGTGCCATATATCGAAAGCTATTTCACAAGTAGAAACCTGATTAAACTCAGTTTTATCTAAAGCGCAAAATAGAGTGTTCATAGCTCTAACATTTAAGGAAAAAGTCTTCTTCTCTAAATCATTCTAATGGTTCATTGGAAGAGAAGACATTCGAAAACCGTTTTCGATAATATTCCATAAGTTCAAATCCAAAGAAGCAAGAAAACTCTCATTCGAGTTTTCTAATATGTGTAGTCCGTCCCATTGAACCATTTCTCTTGAAAATGGTTCGATGAGAGAGTGACACTCTTGAAAACCGAAAAGAGCCATTTTTCTTGGGTGTTAAACCAAATGAGAAATCATAAGGCTCTGATACCAATTATGAGGAATGAGTCGGCACTGAGAGGGGGGGGGGTGAATTAGTGCAGCGGTAAAAATTATGTCGATTCGAAAATCATCGTACGTTAAAACTGATTCTGACAAAAACCATTTTGTAAAGATCTTAACTTGAAACATGTTCGTAAATGTATTAGAAGCAGTAAGCAAGTAAAGTTTGCAGTAAAGATAAATTGCTCAAATAGAAATGCAAATTGAGTTTTATAGTGGTTCGATCGTCATGACCTACATCCACTCCACCGATTCCTCTTCCATCGAGGCCACCGGCATCCACTACTTTTGTTAATAGGTGAAGATCAACCTCTTTCTTACACCCCTCTTCTCATTTTCAAAGATTTAGGAGACAACTTTTACAAGCACTCACTCCTCTCTCAAACTATTCTAACACTTAGACTAGAAGAGGAGGATTCTCATAAGAGATTATAACAATGTTTTTCCCTTTTTAAATTCTCTGTGCTTGTGTGTGTTCACCAGGGATGAGATGGATATTTATAGGCTTCAAGTTGATTCAAACTCGGAGCCTAAAAAGGTCTCATCCCAAGTTTCCTGGGTACTGGCGGTACCATCGTTGTTCCTGGGCGGTACTACTGATGCAGGATCTGCCACTAGGCAGTACCACCACCTAACAAGGGTGGTACCACTGCTAGCAGCATTCATTACTGACGGTACCATAGCCTAGCTTGGGCAGTACCACCACCGGCCCTGGCGGTGCTATCGCCGACCATGCTTTCAGCAATCTGGTTGGCCTTGAATCCAGCCCAAATCAGCCCAAGTTTTGGCCAAATTGGCCCCTAACAGCATTGATGGGATTATCTCCCAATCCCAATTTTAATTATGTACTAACTATGATTCCTAAGATATATTCTAAGCAAGATAATTCTGATTCCTTCCGGCGAGCTTCTAGTGATCTTCTGGTGAACTTCCGATGATCTCTCGGCAATGTTCCGTCGAACTCCAAGCAAGCTCCTGGACTTCATGATGATCTTCTTGGCGAATTCCGATGAGCTTCTTTGGCAAGCTCTTGGACTTCTCAGTTAGTTCGGACAGAACTTTTGACGAACGTCCAGACTTACGATGAACTCTTGAACTCCCAATGAAATCGCATTCTTGACTCTGGGATTTCATTTTGCTTTATGCCTTGCTATTGTAGTTAATCCTGCATATGTAAAAACACACTTCGATCTAGACAATTATTGCTAAGCATGAATCATGTTGTCTGGCATGTCATAGGTCCATCGACGCTTCGTCCGATTCCTGATGCATCGTCCTCTCTTGTGACCTATTCTCTAATCGGCCATTTGACCTCCGTAACTCCGATATCCTTAGCATAATTTCCACTCTTCTTAGCTCGATGCCCGAATCCATGGCTTGAATCCATTGCCCAAAGCCTTCTATCGATACGTCATCCGATCCTCTAGCTAGACGTCTAATCTTCTGACATGTTCCACCGGCCCAACATAATTCTTCCTACTTTAATTTTCTCATCCTGATCGAAGCATCCTGCATCACTCAAAATGCAAATCAATTCATAAACACTTATCAATTGGTTTCATCATCAAAATCTGAGATTCAACATAATAGTCTCTCCGTGATCGAAGCTTCCTGCGTCACTTAAAACGCAGATAAGATAAATACTATCAATTGGTTTCATAATCAAAATTCAAGATTCAATAATCTCCCCCTTTTTGATGATGACAAGCAATTAATGATGGAGTTAACCTTAACACCCCCTATCAATGTGCCATATCGATAGAACCTTGAATTCAACCTGAATTCAAGTCAAAGCAATATTTCATCATGAGTATTTGCAACATATCATCATAAAATCATGCATAATCAAATTTTCAATACATCATTCCATGCATGAATGTCATCATAACTTCTCTCCCTTTGTCATCAACAAAAAGGAGAAGTGCAAGTATCATGTTTCAAATCATTGCATTATAAATATAATCTTGAGTTTTATTATCAAGAAAGCAAGTAATTTTTCTTTCTTTTCATTTGAGAAGTACAATGTTTTGCTTCCTTAGCAAAGTGCAAGCTAGCAAAATTTTACATCATTTTACATGCAAGCTAGCAATAATTTTGAGTTTTGTAAATTTATAAATTTTGCTAGATTAGCATGTTTCGCTTTTTAAGATAGGTAAGATAGCACTTTTGCTTCTCTTAAGATTGCAAGATAGCAATTCTTGGTGATGTTCAAGATAGCAAGTTCTACATTATACAAGCTAGTAAATTTTTACATCATTTTTTAAAAAAATATAAGCTAGCAATATTTGAGATGTTCAAGAAAGAAACTTTTGCTTCTTGAAATATACAAGTTAGTAATCTTTGCTTCTCTTTTAAGATGAGTATGCTAGCATGTCTTTGCATCTTTTTGAATTGTGCAAGCTAGCAAATCTTTCTTTTTGAGATGTACACACTAGCGAAAAGAGAGGAATAATAAAACAAAGGTGCAATTCATTTCCCTTTATATCAATTTTCAAATTATGACAAAAATAATACGTCATTCTTTATTGCAATATGGTATCATTTCAGAAAATGATAATTGTTGACTTTCACATTATTTCATAATAAAAAATCATAGTATTGCATACATCATTCCAAATCATAAGTATTTCAAATCATGATGGTATCAAAATGTCAAATTACATTACATCCTACCATGTATGATCATAACTTCTCATTTGTATGCATCAACATAATATCATGAGTATTTCATGCATAATTTCATATCATTACATGAAGAATATCAAGAAAAATTTATTGGGTGATGAGATAAACACTTCATGAATACAAGGAATTATACATAAAAATCATATCATGAAAGATAAAATATCAAAGATCATGAAGGATTAAGTCATGAATATTAAATGACATGATTTATCTTAACAAATCTCTCTTTTAGTAAATAACAAAAAGAAACGTGGGAGTTCAAAATCAAGATCTTGATTTATAAAAAAAATTCAAGTATCGATATCGAGAATTCAAGATCATGATATAGATAAAGACATTCCTATAGCAAAAGGTGTCATGAGCTAACACATAAAGGATCTCGATTCATGAATAATATCTCTCAATTTATTATGAATCATAAAAATTATAATTTTGAAAAATCATGATTCATTTGGATAGTAGATAGCAAAAAGAAACATCAAGGATAAAAGATCTTGATTCATATAGGGTAAATCTCAAGTTATAAATATTGAAAAATCAAGATAAAAATCATGGTTAGATTAAACTCATCCAAATTCAAATCAATAAATTATCAAAATCACTTTCAAGAGATTTAAAATGGTATAAATAACTTTATCAATCTCTTAGTGAAAAATCGATAAGATAGAGAAAAAAAATTTCAAGAAAAATACTTTCCTCTTTTTAGTTGTTTCAATTCATGTGATTTATTTCATAGAAGCATGCCTTTTTTTTTATTTATGACAAATAAAAATATGCATCAATGTTTAAAACCGAAAAAGAACTTTCATTGTGGCAAAGATCGATAATCCATAAATCACAAAAATCATCATGCATAATTTTGAAATATAAACTCATTAATTATGATTTCAAAACATCATTACATTATTTCATCAAGCATGATTTCATAAAAATATTTTTAATCAAAATCATTTTGTTTGTTGTAGTAATGTATTTTCCTTCTTTGCATCAATGATTCAATCATATCATGAGATATACAAATCATACATACAAAGGAGTCATGAAAGATATAAGATCATAAGTGTAACACATAATTCTAAAACATAAGATTTCAAATCATTATGCATCATTAAATCTACAACATGATCATTTTCAATTAAAATGATTAAGTGAATCTAACTTGTAATACTTAGTGCTAAGAGTTATCATGTAATTATCATGCTCAAAATTTTAAAATAACTAGAAAAAGAAGCATGATATATTTTTTATAATTTATTATTATTATTATTATTATTATTATTTACTAACTAATTAAAAAATAACTCATGAAAAATCATCAAGTAATTTCAAAATAAAGTAAAGGAGTTTTGTTTGAGTTGTTTACATCATTGTCGAGAGTCATCAAAGCGAAGTTCATCGTTTTGTTTTCATCGGTTTGCTCCTCATCACCGGATGAGCTCGATTCATCCCAAGCTGCCTTGAATACTTTCTTCTTCTTTGGCAACTTCTTTTTACGTTCATTTTTGTTCTTTGAATCTTATTTTAAAAGCTTTTTAAGCTTTATTGTGAGAAGTTCAAGTTCATCATCACTTGAGCTTTCGCTAGAGTGGTCATCTTTTGTTCTAAGTGCAAAATCCTTCCTATTCTTTGAAAGGTTGTTATTAAGTTCATCATGTGCCACATAAGTCATTTTGTATGTCATCAAAGACCCAATAAGTTCTTCGAGAGGGAAAGTATTCAAATCCTTGACTTCTTGAATGACCGTTACTTTAGGATCCCAATTTTTAGAAAGAGATCGTAAAACTTTATTTACAAGTTCAAGATTCGAAAAATATTTGCCAAGAGCTTTTAAGCCATTGACGACATCCATAAAATGGGTGTACATGTCAACAATGGTTTCTCTTGGTTTCATTCGAAATAGTTCAAAATCATGCATTAAAAGATTGACTTTAGATTCTTTAACTCTATTTGTGCCTTCGTGAGTGATTTCTAGTATGTGCCAAATGTCAAAAGTTGTTTCGCAAGTAGAAACATGATTGAATTCATTTTTATCTAAGGTGTAAAATAGAGCATTCATAGCTCTAGCATTGAAAGAAAAAGTTTTCTTCTCAAACTCATTCCAATCGTTCATTGGAAGAGAAGACTTTTGAAAACCAAATTCAACTATATTCCATAAATCGAGATTCAATGAAAGCAAGAAAACTTTCATTCGAGTTTTTCAATGTGTCTAGTTTGTCCCATTGAACATGAAAAAACAAACGATAAAAAAGCCTGTTGAAAAGAGCCATTTCTCTTAGGTGTTAAACCAAATGGGAAAGACGTGGCTTTGATACAAACTATTAGGAATGAGTCGGCACTAAGAGGGGGGGTGAATTAGTGCAGTGGATAAAATCACATCGGTTTGAAAATCTTTCGTACGATAAAAACTGAACTTGGAAGATATATTGAAATTTCGTTCATATATGTAGTGAAAGTAGTAGACAAGTAAAGATTCAGTTTGCAGTAAAGGTAAATTGCTCAAATAGAAATGCAAATCGTTTTATAGTGGTTTGGTCGTTATGACCTACATCCACTCCACTGATTCCTCTTTCGTCGAGGCCACCGGCATCCACTAACGATCTTTCTTCAATGGGCAAAGATCAACCACTCTTACAACTCAATTCTCCTTTTGATAAGTTCAAGAGAGAACCTTTACAACCCCCTTCACTCCTCTCTTAAACAAGACTAACACTTAAGTTTTGAGAGGAGTTCACACAAAATTACAATAGCATTTTATTTTCTTTTTTGCTCTCAGTTATGTGTATGTTAACTAGGGATGAGAGAGGTATTTATAGGCTTCAAGTTGATTCAAACTTGGAGCCTAAAAAGGTATCATCCCAGGTTTCCCGGGTCCTAGCGGTACTATCGCCTAAAACAATGACATTGGGCGGTACCACGGCTTAGGAGATTGTGTCTGGGTGGTACCACCACCTAGTCTGGCAGTACCACTGCCTGACATAGTCTCGGAGACTGTGCCATGATGATTCCACCTTTGGGTCACTGTTTGGGCCTTCTACTTGGCCCAACATAGCTCAAACTTGGCCTAATTGGTCCCTAATTGAGTTGGACCAATTCCAACCCAATTATGTGCTAACTACGAATTTTAAGACATTTACTAAGCTAAACAAATTCGTAAGTATAGGTTTCTTCTAGCGAGCTTCCGGCGATCTTCCGGTGAACTTCCAATGATCTCTTGGCAAGCTCCTAGACTTCACAATGATCTTCTTGGCGAGTTCCGATGAGCTTCTCTAGCAAGTTCCTAGACTTCTCGATCAATTCCGATAAAACTTTCGACGAACGATTGGACTTTCGACGAACTTTCGAACTCCCAACGAAATCTCCTTCTTGACTCTAGGAATTCAATTTTCTTTTTGCCTTGCTATCGTAGTTAATCATGCACACTTAAAACCTACTTCGATTTAAACACTTATTATATGGCTTGAATTAGATGTTGTCCAGCATGTCATTGGTTCATCGACACTTCATCCGGTTCTTTGGTGCATCATTCTCTCTTGCGGCCTATTGCTCAATCGGCTAGTTGATCTCTGTAACTCTGATTTCCTTGGCATAAGTTTCACTCTTCTTGGCCCGATGCCCGAACCCATGGCCCGAAGCCTTCTACTGATATGTCAACCGATCCTCCGGCTCGATGTCCAATCTTTTGACATGTTCCATTCCGGCCCAATATGATTCTTCCTGCCTTAATTATCTCTTCTTGATCGAAGCTTCCTACGTCACTCAAAACGTAGATCAGATAAACACTATCAATTGGTTTCATTATCAAAATTCGAGATTTAATAGTACCATCACTTGACAGGGCAGTACTACCGCTTGGCAGTATTAACGATCGGCTGTGCCATTGCCCAGACCACCTAGGAGATTGAGTCCTCAGGCGGTGTCACCACCGACCCTGATTTCAAGTGCTGAATGGGCTATTCAACTGACCCAATTCGGCCATGTTAAGAGCCTAGTTGGCCCTTAACTGAGTTAGTGAGATTACCTCACAATCTTAACTTAACTTATGGTCTAACAACGAAAATTAAGACATTTGACTAAGCAATCTCTGTCCGGTATGTCAATTGTTCTTTTGGCGAACTTTCAATGAATTCTTGGCGAACTTCTAACAAACTCCCGATGAACTCTCGTCAAGCTCCCGACGAACTCTCAACGAGCTTCCGGCAAACTTTTGACACATCATTCGAATCTTCGACGTATCGTCTGATGTTTGACTCCGGCCCAATATCTGCTTTGTGCCTTCATTAATATTGTAGTTAATCTTACAACACTTATCATATAGATTAGATCAATAATTTAGCAATTGATTTTAACATCAAAATTCGAGATTTAATAATCTCCCCCTTTTTGATGATGACAATCAATTGATAACGGGGTTAACCTTAACTCCCCCTATCTATATGCCATACTTGAGAAAAGACACTCTTGAATTCAAGACATTCGAATTCAATAATCAAGCTGATAAGTTATATTCATTTAAACTTATCAATATGGACATCATGATACTTATCATGATTTACTAATTCAAAATATGATACCACGTATTTATCAATAAAAATAATATCAAGGCATGACATCCATTTTTTAGTCCAATGATGATAGACAATCTTCATTTTCAAGTATGATACGAGTTTCGAATATGAAATTTAGCAAGATAACAATTTTCGATAAAAGATGACAATTTATCATTCCGAGGCATGATATCAATTGTAAATAACATGATAAATTTGATACCTCATCGTAACGATGGAAATTTATCATCAAGCATGATTTTAAAAATAAAAAATTTCAAGTATCCATACTATATTACGATAGAAATTAATCATATATTTTGATATTTTTCATGTATTTGACAAAACTAGTCATATTTCAAGCATTCGCAATACATTCAAGCATTTATGATACGATTCAATTTTCACATTGTCATCAATTTTTCACATTTCTCCCCCTTTGTCATCAACAAAAAGGAAATCATTCAATAAGGCAAGTGTTTAAAAAAAAAAACTAATCAAGTAAGTTCAACACCAAGTTATCCAAGTTAGCAAAAATGAGAAGTCAAGCAAAAATTTTGCATGATAACTACTTTTGGATAAGCTAATATTTTTTACTTTAGATGCGCAAAAGCTTTTTGGTTCTTCTTGAGATGTGCAAGTTTCTTTCTTCCTTTGTCATGAAAATAAGATGAAGAGGAAGAAGGGTAAGGAAGGAATTCATCAAGAACCAAATTTACAAAAGGATTTGAACCAAGTCAAATGAAAATAAATGAGTTTAATTGAATCAAGCTTTTAGTTCAACAAGGAGAAGGGGTTTATGAAAAGGATTAAGATATCCATACGAAATCAAATCCCCATTCTTGCAAGTGATCATCACATATTAAAAATTCATAAAATTTTTCTTCCATGAGAAGGGTAAGGAAGAATTCATGAGAAATGAGCATCATATGAAGGATAAAAAATCCATGAATAAAACTTCATAAATCAAATCTATTTCTCGTTAAAAATTCACAGGAGTGAAATCCATGAGAGATGTATTTATCAATGAATTCCATGAGTGAAGTGATTAAATGTATCAAAAATCACTAAGTGATAGAGCAAGGGTATGAAGTAAATTTGATACCACGTTAAGAAGAAGATAAAAACAAAATAAATTCATGAAAGCTCCATTCATGAAATAAATTAAGAGGAAGATTGTCTGGAAAAGAGATATAACAAACTCATGCATTCGGACAGTTTAACATGCCTACCTCTCTTCTAATGAAATCAAATTGTTCTTCATTTAATGGTTGTGTGAAGATATCAGCCAATTAATGTTTCGTATTAATGAAATCTAAGATTACATCGTGATTATTAATATGATCTCATATAAAGTGATGCCTAATGTCAGTATGTTTAGTTTTAGAGTGTTGAATAGGATTTTTTGTTAAACATATTGCACTTGTGTTATCGCATTTTATGGGAATATTCTTAAGATAAATTCTATAATCTTCTAGCATATTTTTCATCTATATAACTTGTGCACAACATGCACTAGTCACTATGTATTCGGCTTTGGTTATAGATAGTGCAACCGAGTTTTGTTTCTTAGAAGACCAAGAGACAAGTGCATGACCTAAGAATTGACATGTTCTGGATGTGTTTTTTCTATCTATTCTACATCCAGCAAAATCCACATTAGCATAAGTAATTAATTCAAAGTTTTCGAATTTTGGATACCATAATTCTAGATTAGGAGTTCCTTTAAGATATTGAAGAATTCTTTTAACTACTTTAAGATAAGATAACTTAAAATTATATTAAAATCTAGCACAAAGTCCTACACTAAACATGATGTCCGGTTTAGTTGTGATGAGGTATAGTAAACTACCTATTATACCCCTATAAGTTTTTTTATCAAATCTTTCTTCACTTTTGTCAATGTCTAACTTAGTGGAGGTACTCATAGGAGTATTTATAGCCATTGAACTATCCATATCAAACCATTTTAGCAAGTCTAATACATATTTTGTTTAACTAAGAAAAATACCATCACTAAGTTATTTGATTTGTAAGCCTAAAAAGAAAGTTAATTCACTCATTAAACTCATTTCAAACTCTTGGCTCATACTCTTGGCAAACAATTCGCATAAGGATTCATTTGTAGAACCAAAAATAATATCATCAATAAAAATAATAAAAAAATTATTTTTAAAATTTTAATAAACAATGTAGTATCGACCTTGCCTTTAGAGAAATTATTTTGGATAAGAAATGAGCTAAATCTCTCATACCAAGCCCTTGGGGCTTGTTTTAATCCATAGAGAGCTTTAGTCAATTTAAACATATGATTCGAAAAATTATCATTCTTAAATCCAGGAGGTTGTTCAACATAAAATTTTTAAAAATAAAGCCATTAATAAAGCACTTTTAACATCCATTTGAAATAACTTAAAGTTATTATAACTAGCATAGGTAAAGGAGCATCCTTATGGCTTCTAATCTTGCTATTGGAGTGAAGGTTTCTTCATAATCGATACATTTTTCTTGGTTGAAACTCTTAGCCACTAATCTAGCCTTGTTTCTAACCACAATATCAAATTCATCTTGCTTGTTTCTAAAGATCTATTTAGTACTAATAACTAAATGGTCACTAAGTCTTAGAACAAGCTCCCACACCTCGTTTATCTCAAATTGGTTCAACTCTTCTTGCATTATGATAACCCATGAATTATCTTTCAAGGCTTCGTCAATACATTTTGGTTCAATTTGAGAAAGAAAAGTGGCATTGGCATAATAATTTTTAACAGAATAACGAGTTTGAACCCCTTTTGATGTGTCTCCTATGATTAGCTCCTATGGATGAGCATCTACATACTTTCATTCCTCGGGTAAGGATGTTTCGGAAGAAGATGTTTCCAAGTTGCTAGTTGGAGGAGAGGGTTCATTTAAATTCAAAGCATCAAAATTAAGATCATCATCAAACTCATTTTCTTAAATTTGGAGACTTCATTAAAGACAATATGAATAGACTCTTCTATGACCAAGGTTCTTTTATTAAAAACATGAAAGACTTTTGAAATAAAAGAATAACAAAAAAAAATACCTTCATCGGATTTTATATCAAACTTTCCTAAGGCATCTTTTTCATTCAAGATAAAATATTTACAACCGAAAACTTTAAAGTACGAAACATTGGGTTTTTTGTCATTCCACAATTCATAAGGAGTTTTGGAAAGTAATGGTCTTACTAGAATCCTATTTATGACATAGCATGCCGTATTAATAGCTTCGGCCTAAAAATATTTGGGTAGGCTATATTCGTTCAACATGGTTCTTGTCATTTCTTGTAAATTTCTATTTTTTTTTCCACTACTCCATTTTGTTGAGGATTTCTCGGAGTAGAAAAATTGTGGTTGTATCCATTAGATTAACAAAAAATTTAGAAATCACGATTTTGAAATTCGCCACCATGATCACTCTGAACTGATGAAATCATAAAGCCTTTTTCATTTTGAACAAGTTTATAAAGCTTAGAAAAATATCTAAAGCAATCACTTTTGTGTGCCAAGAAGTATGTCCAAGTATATCTGCTACAATCGTCCATAATTACAAAGGTGTATTTGCTACCTCCTAGGCTTGATGTATTAATTGGTCCAAACAAATCCATATGGATCAATTGTAATGGTCTAGAGGTGCTTATTTTATTCTTTGGTTTGAAACTATCTTTTATTTGTTTTCCTAATTGACATGCATCACACACATTATCTTTAACAAACTTAATGTTAGGAATACCTCTTATAAGTTCTTTGGATGAGATTTGAGAGATTAGTTTCATGCTAGCATGACCTAATCTCCTATACTAAAGTCAAGCATCATAATTCAAACCCGAAAAATATATTTCATTACAAAGATCATCAATATCAATAGTGTATACATTATTTTGTTTTAGGGTAATCATAGAGGTGTTTTTGTGTGGTTTTTCAATAATGCAAGCATTGGATTCAAATTTAATGATGTATCCTTTATCATATAATTGACTAATACTTAAAAGATTATGCTTTAAGCCATCAACCAACAACACATCTTTAATCAAAAAGTTGGATTTGTTACCTATGGTTCCTTTGCCAATGATTTTACCTTTGTTGTTGTCTCTGAAGGTGACATACCCTTCATCTAGGCTAGTGAGCTTAGAGAATTAAGATGGATCTCCGGTCATGTGCTTTGAGCATCCACTATCATGGTACCATCTCTTGCTCCTAGCTTGTGATGGTAAATATTTCTACAAAAAATGATGATTTTTAGGTACCCATTTGACCTTGGGTGCTACAAAAATCGATCGACTCAACTTATCAGTTTGCATAGAGTTCTTTACGATTCCTTTAGGAACCCAAATCAATTTGTGTGGACTATATCTCTTAAACGAACATTTATAAGTAACATGTCCAAATTTGTAATAAAAGTTACATTTGTTTTGGGGTGAAACATGCAAAGTTTAGCCTTTAACAAAGATGGTTGGATTTTTATGAGTGTTACTCACAAAGACGATTCCATCTCTTCTATAAACATGATTCTTACTTGCAAGGATCATGTTTAAGGATTTGATACCTATTTCAAAATTTTCAAAGGTTTCATGTAGTTGTAAATTCTCCTTTTTAAGCATTTCTAATTCATCACATTTTGTGCAATGAGCTAAACTATCATCATACTCAATTTTTAATCTATTAAAATCACTAGAGAAGCATGCTATTTTTTTAATAGTTTATACTTTTTACTAACTAATTTACATTTATCAAATAAATCATGAAAAACACTTAAAAGCTCATCGAAAGATAATTTTGCATCTAAAGAACTGCTTACCTCATTTTCGATAGCCATTAGTGCATAGTTGGTGATCTCTTTGTTGGTTGGCTCCTCATCTTCGGATGTACTTGAGTCATCCCAAGTTACTTTAAGCACTTTCTTCTTTGGTTACTTCTTTTTCACTTGGGGACATTTACTTTTGAAGTACCCCGGCTTCTTGTATTCGTAGCAAATGATTTGTTCTTTCTTAGGTTCAATTTTGTTTTTAGTGTCATTTTTAGATTTATTTTTTCATGAATTTTTTAAACTTTTTTTTGTCAAGAGTGCCAAGTCATCATCATAGTCCTCATCACTTGAATTTTCTTTCAAGTGGTCTTCATGAGTTCTTAGTACCATATCTTTCCTATTCTTTGGAAGGTTGTTCTGAAGCTTTTCATGAGCATTACAAGTTATTGTATAGGTCATTAATGACCCAATAAGTTCTTCGAGAGGGAAATTATTCAAATCCTTGGTCTCTTGAATGTCCATTACTTTAAGGTTCCAACTCTTTGGAAGCGATCTCAATATTTTATTAATAAGTTTAAATTTCAAAAAATATTTGCCAAGAGCTTTTAAATTATTGACGACATCCGTAAAACGGGTGTACATGTCAACAATAGTTTCGCTTGGCTTCATCCGAAATAATTCATAAGTATAAACTTAAAGATTTATCTTGGATTCCTTTACTCTACTAGTGCCTTCGTGAGTGATTTCGAGCGTGTGCCAAATATCGAAAGTCGTTTCACAAATGGACACTCGATTGAACTCGTTTTTATCTAAAGCGCAAAACAAGACATTCATTGCCTTAGCATTTAAAGCGAAAGTCTTCTTCTCCAACTCATTCCAATCATTCATTGGATGAGAATACTTTTGAAAGCCATTTTCTAGGATGTTCCATAACTCAAAATCCATAGAAATTAGAAAAATCCTCATTCTAGTCTTCCAATAGGTGTAATCCATCCAATTGAACATGGGTGGACATGTAATTGAGTGATCCTCTTAGTTGTCGGCAAATGCCATCTCTCTTGGTTTTCAAACCAAAATGAGAGTGACCTTGCTCTGATACCAATTGTTAGGATCAAGAGCGACATACACTAGGGGGAGTTGAATCAGTGTAGCAGAAAAATCATCGATTTTGTAAGATATTCATTCATTAAAAACAAATCTCGAAAAGTGCTTGACTTTAGAGTAAATGAACTAGAAATTAACTTAGAAAGTAATAGCAGTAATACAAAGCAAAATGGAAATGAGCACACCGGAATTTATGGTGGTTCAATCGTTGTGACCTATATCTACTTTCGATTCCTCCTCTGTCGAGGTCACCAGCATCCACTAATGGTCTTCCTTCAATGGGCGAAGACCAACCACCCTCTTTACAACACTTTCTCCTTTTCACGGGTTTAGGAGACAACCCTTATAAGCCTCGTACCTCTCTTGAATGATCACAAGACTTAGAAAGGGAGGAGGAGGACTCTTAGCTCTTTTACAACACTTTTAACACCCCAATACTTCAAGATATTATTCACACTTTCATGCCCTTTCATACAGAAAATGGTAGGATATTTATAGGCCCCAATGGCTTCAAAATTGGAGCAAAAAAGTTTCTCATTCTAGATTTCTGGGGTACTGGCGATACCACCGCCATTATTGGGTTGTACTACCATATGCAGACTGATACTAGGCGGTACCACCACTTAGTGTGGGCGGTATGACCGCTTGACAGAGCTCAGAGACTGAGCTCTGGCAGTACCACTATCTGACAGGGTGGTACCATTGTCTGATAGGACGATACCACCGCTTAGCAGCATTAACTACCGATAGTACCACCACCTAGTCTAGGTAGTACCAACTCCCAGTCTGGGCGATACCACTGCCTAGACCACTTGGGAGACTAAGTCCCCAGGCGGTGCCATTGCCGGCCATGACTTTAGGTGCTGAATGAGCTATTCAACCGACCCAATTCAGCCATGTTAAGGGCCTAGTTGGCCCCTAACTGAGTTAGTGGGATTGTCTCACAATCCTAACTCAACTTATGGTCTAACTACGATAATTAAGATATTTAACTAAGCAATCTCTATCCGATATGTCAATTGTTCTCTCGGTGAACTTCCGATGAACTTTTGACAAACTTCTAATGAACACCCAACAAACTCTCAGTGAACTCCCGACGAACTCTCGGCGAGCTTCTGACAAACTTTTGGCACATCATCCGAATCTTCGACATATCATCCGATCTTTGACTCCAGCCCAACATCTGCTTTATATCGTCATTGCTATCGTAGTTAATCCTACAACACTTATCTCAATATATAGATTAGATCAATAATTTACCAATTGATTTCATTATCAAAATATAAGATTCAACACCAATGACTATCAATCTGATGGCATGTAATTCCCATATAATAATAGTACATTTGTCAATGATTACTCCATATACCAGAATAAATTGAAACATGTATTGAAAGCTCAAAATAAAATTTATAAATATTATTTACTTTTTTCTTATAGCTTGTGAACAACCTGTATGAGAGTGGATCAAGGAACACATCTTCCGATTATAGGGTGTTGAATCTCGTATTTTGATGATGAAACCACTTGATATATGTTTATCATTTAATCTGTATTTTGAGTGACGTAGGATGCTTCGATCAGGATGAGACAATTAAAGCAGGAAAAATCATGTTGTGCCGAAGGAAAATGTCAGAAGATTGGACGTCGGGCCGGTGGATCGGTCGACGTATCGACAGAAGGCTTCGGGCCATGGACTCGGGCATCAGACAAAGAAGAGCAGGTATTGTGCCAAGGATATCAGAGTTGCGGAGTCAACTGGCCGATTGGGCAATAGGCCGTAGGAGAGGACGATGCGCTGAAGAATCGGACGAAGCGTCGAGGGACCAATGACATGCCGGACAACTTGGTTAATTGCTTAGGATTAATTGTCTCGATCGAAGTTTTGTTTTACATTTGCAGGATTAACTACGATGGAAGTAAGACAAGTAGTAGGAGTTGCACCGGAGTCAAGACTATGATCACGTTGGGAGTTCGAGAGTTTGACGGAAGTTTGGATGGTCATTGGAGGTTCTGCGGGAATAAATCCGAGAAGTCCAGGAGCTTGCCAAAGAAGCTCATCGAAACTCGCCAAGTGGATCGTTGCAAGTCTAGGAGTATGTCGGAAGTCCGCCGGAGCATCACCAAAGGTTCATCGGATGTTTGCCGGAAGTCCGCCGGAAGCTCGCTGGAAGAAGCGATTGACGCACCGGAGCAAGTTGCAGTAAATGTCTTAAAAAATATCATAGTTAGCATGTAGATTAAGTTAGGAATGGGAGGTGATCCCATTAACTTAATCTAGGGGCAATTAGGCCCTTGATAGACCCAAATTGGGCCAAATGGATCAACCCATTCGGACCAGAATTCCTGCTAGGCAGTGGCACCACTAGGGTCGATGGTGGCACCGCTCAGGAGATAGTCTCCCAGGAAAGCTAGGTGGTGCAACCGCCCCAGTCAGGCGGTGGCACCGCCTGGGCTCAATCTTCGAGCGAGATTGGGCGGTGCTACCGCCCCTGACAAGTAGTGGAACCGCCTGAGCTCGGTCTCCGAGCTCTGTCAAGCGGTGCAACCGCCCTAGTCAGGCGGTGGCACCGCCTAGAGGCTCAGTCTCCGAGCTGTCAAGCGGTTGTACCGCCCCAGTCAGGAGGTAGTACCGCCAGGACCCCGGAAATCCGTGAAATGATATTTTTGAGCTCCAAATTCAAACAAGTTTGGGGCTTATAAATACTCCACCCTTTCCTATATGAAAGGGCACCGAAAGCTTAATCTTACTATGTGATTTTAGAGCTCAAAAGTGTTGTAAAAGCTAGAAGTTCTCCTCCCTCTTTTCTTCCAAGTTTTGATCTTTCAAGAGAGGAGAGAAAATTCTGTAAGGGTTGTCTCCTAAGCCCGTCAAAAGGAGTGAAACTATAAAAGGGTAGTTGGCCTTCACCTATTGAAGGAAGGCCTCTAGTGGACATCGGTGACCTCATCGGAGGAAGAAGCCAAAAGTGGATGTAGATCAAGATTGACCGAACCACTCTAAATCTTGGTTTGCATTTACTTTGAGCATCTTATCCTTATTGCAAACCTCCGTAGTAGCTTACTGCCTTCTGCTCATTTACGAACATGTTTCATAGTTAAGTATTTTCTGAATTGGCGTTTAGACGAAAATCGGTTTTATCGTACGAACATCATATTTCTGTTTGCGCTTACATTCTGATTTCCATCATAACTACAAACTGCCTTTATATCTTTGCTTTAACTGTATCTCGCTTGATCACAAGTTAAAGTGATTTACGAATTGGCTTTCTTACCTAAATCGCTTTTATCGTACGAATGCAGTTTTAATCGTCGAAAGTTTTCTGCTGCACTAATTCAACCCCCCCCCTCTTAGTGCTCTTGATCCTAACAATTGGTATCAGAGCTCGGTATTTCTCATTTTGGATTTACACCTAAGAGAAATGGCTCTTCATGGCTTTCAAGAGGGCTTTTTGGTTGTTCATCCACCGTTGTTTAACGGATTGGACTACACTTATTGGAAAACTTAAATGAGAGTTTTCTTGATTTCTATGAATTTGGATTTATGGAATATTATTGAAAATAATTTTCAACTTCCCTCTAAACCGATGAACGAATGGTCGAATTTAGAGAAGAAGTATTTTTCTTTAAACGCAAAGGCTATGAATGCTTTATTTTGCGCTTTGGACAAAAATGAGTTCAATCAAATTTCTACGTGCGAAATAGTTTTTTATATTTGGCGCACTCTTGAAATCACACACGAAGGCACAAGTAGTGTAAAAGATTCTAAAGTAAATTTTTTGATGCATGATTTTGAGCTTTTTCGAATGAAGTTGAGCGAAACCATTGTTGACATGTACACCCGTTTCACGGATGTCGTTAATGGTTTAAAAGCTCTTGGCAAATGTTTCTCGAATTTTGAACTTGTTAGTAAAGTTTTACGATCATTTTCTAAAGCTTGGGAATCAAAAGTAACGGCAATACAAGAAACAAAAGATTTAAATATTTTTTCACTTGAAGAACTAATTGGTTCGTTGATGACATATGAAATGGTGTATAATGCACATGATGAACAAAACAACCTTCCAAAGAACAGGAAGGATTTGGGACATAGAACATTTGAAGACCACTCGAGCATAAGCTCAAGTGATGGTGAACAAGAACTATAAATGAAATTTAAAAAAATAAAGAAACAAAAATTTAAGAACAAAAAGAACGGAACTACTTGCTTTGAACGCAATAAGAAGAACACAAAGTGGGATGAATCAAGCTCCTCCGAAGACGAGTAGAAAATCAAGAAAGGCGAGGTGGCAAACTATGCCTTAATACATTTAATGATGAGGTAATCGAAACCCCCTTAATTTATTTTGAAATTACTTGATGTTTTCCATGATGTATTTTCTTTTTGAGAATAATTATTTTTCTTACAAATTACATATTAAAAAAAATTTAAAAATGCAAGAATATGATCATGCTCGTACTTTTGAAAATAATAATGAAAATTATATATTTTATGTTAATGGAATAAAATGTTAGATTTAAATCTAATGATCATATGTATGTTTTTCTTAAGAAGAAAAAATGTGTATCTTGATTATTTCCAATTTTGATTAAAACCATGCTTGATGTCTTAATGAAAATATTAAGAAGTTTAATATCATGCTATATGTGGTTAAGAAGTAATAATGTGTATCACGTTGATTTCCATTGTTATTTCTCGATTTTGATTAAATAAAATCATGTTTGATTTGAAGAAATGCATAATGATATAATATTAAATATTTTGATTGACAATTTTATGCATGAGATTTTAAGTTATACATGATGATAAGCATGTGTTATTTTCATGATTGTATTTGAAAAACTATGGCAAAAATTTGCCCGAATGCATGAACTTATTAAGATTATTTTTCGGACTTTCTTGATTCAATGATCAAATCACTTAATTGCCATGATGATTTTACACTATTACATGCCTTAATAACATGTTGGAAATTATGTGTTTTGGCTACAAAAATTTTCATGATCACGAGCATGTTTTATCTTCATGATTGAACTTGAAATTTTATAGCAAAACCTTGTCCGAATGCATGAAAGTGTTAAATTTCATTTTCAGATTTGGTATCTTCTTGATTCTAACAATCAGATTTTCTTGATACATCATTCTCTTCCGGACTTAATGTAGCTTTCATAAGCATATGTCATATCGAGTTTGATTCATATCATTGATTTTGGACATATGGAATCAATTAGCAAATGCATCTCTCAGAAACTTATCATGTGAAAAAAAATATTTTTTTGAGAAATGGATTTGATGATTCCTTCTTATAAATTCATTCTTGAAAAAGGAAGATATTTCTACGTACAAGGATTTGATTCATATACATATCTTGATCCTTGCAAAAATGAAGCATGCTTTAATATCTTATCGATTTTAACTTCATTCGAGTAAGCTCAGAAATAGCTTTCCTCCTTCATGCAAAAAAGATAATAACAAATAAAAAGGAAGAAGTTTTCGAAGCTATCTCCATGTCATGTTTTCCTTGAGATGTTTGTATATTTGGTATCCTATCACTCATTATTAAAAAATGACATGAACCCAGTTATGGCATGAATCATTACCGCAATTATGTTTAAAATTTGCTTATATCGTTCTCATTTTTATTGATGACAAAGGGGGAGAAATATATAAATTGATGCTATGAGTGCCATAGTTAAATTTGAATTATGTTAAGATATCAAAAGAAGCTTGCATCGAAATATATGGTAAATTGATGATAGAAATGCTATGATTGCCATATGCCATGTTAAGATATCAAGAACTTGCATCATAATTTTACTTGCTGATATCTTGCCATGTGATGAAATGCTATGATTTGTTGCTAAAATGATGCATGCAATACTTATGTCTTTTATTATGATGTATGTGATGTATTGCATATGATGTGAATCATGATTAAAATTGCCTTAATTTGAATTCAAGGTTTATCTCAATTATGGAATTTTGAAATAAGAATGATTACTCACCTTTGTCATAATCTAAAAATTGATATAAGGGTCTTCCCTTCTTTTTGACAATGACAAAGGGGGAGCAAGAATTTCTAGCGCGGACATTATGGAAAGAGGCAAACTAGCTAGCTTGCACAAGTCAAGATGAAAGCAAAAATTTCACTTTTCAAAAGAGAAGAAATTGCTATCTTGAATATCACCGATAATTGCTAGCTTGAAATCTCAAGAAAATACAAAAATGTTCTATCTTGCCTATCTCAAGATGCTAAACATGCTAAACTTGTATCTTGCAACGAAAGCAAAATTGCGAGCTCAAACATTGCAAAAGAATCAAGAATCATGAGCTTACACAAGAAAGCTATCTTGCATTAGCTTTCGAAATCTTTGCTAGCTTGTATGTAGTAAAACTTGCATATCGTAAAAATTGCTAGCTTGTAGTCTAAAGAGAAGCAAACAGTTGCTATCTCATGAAAAGCAAACATGCTAAACTTGCACATCTTTAATTGCTAGATTGCATGATGATAAAACTTGATATTATGTTTTTCATGCAATAAGTTGAATTGATACTACAAACACATTAGAGTTGGAACTTCTCCTTTTTGTTGATGACAAAGGGGGAGAAGTATGATGTTATGCATAAGTTTATGCATAAGTTCATGATGACGTGTTGTAAGTATTCATGATGAATATTGCAA
The DNA here is from genome assembly GCF_036884655.1 of Musa acuminata AAA Group. NCBI lineage: Eukaryota > Viridiplantae > Streptophyta > Magnoliopsida > Zingiberales > Musaceae > Musa > Musa acuminata. The sequence continues at coordinate 17,722,414 of NC_088342.1, forward strand.
TAACTTGAATTCAGTTTGAATTTAAGGTTCTATCAATATGGCATATTGATAGGGGGAGTTTGTTTAAACTCAAGGAGTTAAGGTTAACTCTGTCATCAAGTGGTTGTCATCATCAAAAAGGGGGAGATTGTTGAATCTCGTATTTTGATGATGAAACCACTTGATATATGTTTATCATTTAATCTGCGTTTTGAGTGACGTAGGATGCTTCAATCAGGATAAGACAATTAAAGCAGGAAATATCATGTTGTACCGAAGGAACATGTCAGAAGATTAGACGTCGGGCCGGTGGATCGGTCGACGTATCGACAGAAGGCTTCAGGCCGTGGACTCGGGCATCAGACCAAGAAGAGCGGGTATTGTGCTAAGGATATCAGAGTTACGGAGTAAACTGGCCGATTATGCAATAGGACGCAGGAGAGGATGATGCGCCGAAGAATCGGACGAAGCGTCGAGGGACCAATGACATGTCGGACAACTTGGTTAATTGCATAGGATTAATTGTCTCGATCGAAGTTTTGTTTTATATGTGCAGGATTAACTACGATGGAAGTAAGACATGCAATAGGAGTTGCATTACAGTTAAGACTATGATCACGTTAGGAGTTTGAGAGTTCGACGGAAGTCTGGACGGTCGTCGAAGGTTCTGTAGGAACAAATCTGAGAAGTCCAAGAGCTTGCCAAAGAAGCTCGTCGGAACTTGCCAAGTGGATTGTCGCAAGTCCAGGAGTTTGCTGGAAGTCCACCGGAGCATTGCCGAAGGTTCGTCGGATGTTCGCCGGAAGCTTGCCGGAAGAAGCGATTGATGCATTGGAGAACGTTGCAGTAAATGTCTTAAGAAATATCATAGTTAACATGTAGATTAAGTTAGGAATGGGAGGTGATCCCATTAACTTAATCTGGGGGCAATTGGGCCCTTGACAAACCCAAATTGGGCCGAATGGATCAACCCATTCGGACCAGAATTCCTGCTAGGCGGTGGCATCGCCCAGGAGATAGTCTCCTAGGAAAGCTAGGCGGTGCAACCGCCCCAGTCAGGTGGTGGCACCGCTTGGGCTCAGTCTCCGAGCGAGACTGGGCGGTGCAACCGCCCCTTATAGGGGGTGGAACCATCTGAGCTCGGTCTCTGAGCTCTGCCAAGCGGTGCAACTATCCTAGTCAGGCGGTGGCACTGCCTAGAGGCTCAGTCTTCGAGCTGCCAGGCGGTTGTACCGCCCTAGTTAGGAGGTAGTACCACCAGGACCCCGAAAATTTGGGAAATGACATTTTTGAGCTCCAAATTCAAACTAGTTTGGGGCCTATAAATATCTCACCCTTTCTTGCATGAAAGGGAACCAAAAGCTTGATCTTACTCTGTGATTTTAGAGCTCAAAAGTGTTGTAAAGGCTAGAAGTTCTCCTCCCTCTTTTCTTCCAAGTTTTGATCTTTCAAGAGAGGAGAGAAAATTCTGTAAGGGTTGTCTCCTAAGCCCGTCAAAAGGAGTGAAACTGTAAAAGGGTGGTTGGCCTTCGCCTACTGAAGGAAGGCCTCTAGTGGACGTCGGTGACCTCATCGGAGGAGGAAGCCAAAAGTGGACATAGGTCAAGATTGACCGTACCACTCTAAATCTCGGTTTGCATTTACTTTGAGCATCTTATCTTTACTGTAAACCTTTTCAGTAGCTTACTGCCTTCTGCTTATTTACGAATGTGTTTCATAGTTAAGTATTTTCCGAATTAGCGTTAAGACGAAAATCAGTTTTATCGTACGAACATCATATTTCAGTTTGCGCTTACATTTTGATTTCCATCATAACTGCAAACTGCCTTTATATCTTTGCTTTAACTACATCTCGCTTGATCACAAGTTAAAGTGATTTACGAATCGGCTTTCTTACCAAAATCGCTTTTATCGTACGAATGCAGTTTTAATCGTCGAAAGTTTTCCGCTGCACTAATTCACCCCCCCTCCCCCCCTCTTAATGCTCTTGATCCTAACATAAGGAAATCTAGGGAGTGTGCCAAATCTCATAAGCCTTTTCATAAATAGAAATTGATTGAATTCATTTTTATCCAAAGCACAAAACAAAGCATTTTTAGCTTTGGCATTCAAAGAGAAAGTCTTCTTCTCCAAATCATTCCATTTGTTCATTAGAAGAGAAGACTTTTGAAATTCATTTTTAATGATATTCCATAACTCAAAATTCATAGAAAGCAAAAAAACTCTCATTCTAGTTTTCCAATATGCGTAGTCCATCCTATTGAACATCGGAGGACAAATGATAGAGTGACCCTTTTGAAATCCGATAAAAGCCAATTTAACTAAATGAGAAAAACGTGGCTCTGATACCAACTGTTAGGATCGAGTCGGTACTAAGAGGAGGAGGGGTGGAGGCAGGGGGTGTGAATTAATGCTTTTATAAAAACCTCAACGATTCGAAAATCTTGTTCGATAAAATCATATCGGAAAGATGAGTTAACTTAAAAGCATTTGTAAGCATAGTGAATAAGTAAATTAGTTTGTAATATGAATGAAAAATGTAAAGTAAATATAAACCAGATTTATAGTGGTTCGGTCGTTATGACCTACATCCACTCTCTATTCCTCTTCACTCGAGGCAATCGGCTTCCACTACCAATCTTCCTTCAATGGATAAAGATCAACTACCCTTTTACATTCTTCTCCTTTTGATAGGCTCAGGAGAGAACCTTTACAACCTCTCTTTTAGACCTCACTCCTCCCTTAGAAAACTTCTAACTCTGGGAGGAAGAGACTCTAAATCCTAAGAGAATTTTTAATTTTTCTCAAGTATTCTTTCCCCCTTTTCTCAAGGAATAGCTGGGGTATTTATAGATCCCAAATGACTTCAAAATTGGAGCCATAAAAGGTTTCATCTTAGGTTTCCTGGGTCCTAGCGGTACCACCGCCTGTGTTGGGCGATACTACTGCCTGCAGCATTGACACTAGGCGATACTATTGCTCAGTCTAGTGGTACTACCGCCTGACATAGTCTCGGACACTGTGTCTTGGAGACTAAGCCTATGGCGGTGCCACCGCATGACGTAGCTACGGGTCATTAAATGAGCTTTTCTCTTGGTCCAAAACAACCCCACTTTGGGCCCAGTTGGCCCATAATTGAGTTGACTTAATTACATTTTAAACCAACTCAATTACAACTAAAACTACTTTAATCTAGATAATTATTACAAAGCATTAACCATATGTTGTCTAGCATGTCCTTGGTTCGTTGGCGCTTCATCCAATCCTTCGGCGTATCGTCCTCTTTTGCATCCTTTTGCCCAATCAGCATGTTGACCTCTGCAACTCCGATCTCTTTGGCGTTCACTTTTCTAGGCTCGATGCCCGAACTCAAGACACGAATTTCAATCATGAGAGAGTTCAGAGAGGCCTCCAGAGAAGGAGGGACAGCCCTCAGACATGCTTCAACCATGCATGAGGGTGGACTTCCCGCAATGGGAAGAAGGAGACCTGGCGGGTTACTTTTGCTACTATCGAACGTCAGATGATGCTATGGTAAAAATTACTATCATCCACCTTGAAGGAGATGCTATTCAATGGTATAATTGGTTGGAATATAATCAAGGGGCTCTGACATGGAATCAATTTAAGAACACACTGTTGAATCGTTCTGGACCTATGGAGAATGAAAATATCGATAGCCAACTTGCAAAGATTCGACAAACCTCTACAATTCAAGAGTACCAAACCTGGTTTGAGAAGCTATCCTACCTTACTCATGATTGGACTAACAATTAATTGTTAGGAACATTCATCGAAGGACTCAACCTAGAGATAAAAGGGGAGGTTAAGGTGCGGTAGCCCCATACCGTGACAACTACGATTTCTTTTGCCCGAATACAAGAAGAATGACTCAACTAAGATGTTCGAATGATGAGAACCTCTCCTAAGTCAGTGGCATATAAACCACCTTCTGCTCCCAGCCATCCTTCGCTGCCAAAAAAATTGACAAGAGAAGAACTACGTGACTGATCAGCAAAGGGTCTTTATTGGCGTTGTGACGAGCCGTAGAACCATGATCATCACTGCAAAAGGGGCTACCTCCTACTAATTGAACCTCTGGAAGACAAGGAGGAGGAGGTCCAAGAGCATGAGGAAGAGGTCGTGGATGAAGAACAATAGCCAATTGATATTATGATGTATGCCTTTGTCGGTTATGCAAACCTGCAAACGATGAAAGTGGGAGGACTTCTGAAGCAACAACCTATCACCGTTCTTATTAACATCGAGAGTACTAATAATTTTATGAACAGCAAGGTTACTGTCCAAATAGCCTTACCTATCGAGAATTGCAATAGGTTTGATGTTAAGGTCACCGACGGATGAATTTTGAAGTGTGATCATAGGTGCTCGCAGGTGAAACTGTTTCTGCAGGACCAAGAGATAATTGCAGATTTCTTCCTCCTCCCTCTTGATGATTGTGAGGCCGTGCTTAGCATCGAATGGTTGATGACAATAAGTAATGTTTTCTAAAATTTTATGAAACTAATTATGAAATCTTATAGTAAGGGGAAATAGGTGATACAGCACGGGAAACGTGGGGGTAACGTAACGATGATTTGCACACAACGAATAGAGAAGGTTTTGCACAAAGCATGCAGTGGATTTTTAGTACAACATGAGTAGAAAACTAAGAGAGAGCCAATAGAATTTGAAGATCCAAACCTACTTCCTTTGCTTGCTTAATTTTCAGATATATTTGATGAACCGTGCAACATACCTCCTACTCGTCAACATGATCATTGTATATCGATTCTTCAGGGCAAACCTTTAGCAAATACCCGGCCATATTAGTATCCACATCTCCAGAAGGATGAAATAGAAAGGATTGTAAAAGAGATGCTTGAATCAGGAGTTATTTGGCCAAGTTACAGTACCTACTCTTCACCGGTGTTCCCCGTACTAAAGAATGATGGAACATGGCGAATGTGCATTGATTACTGAGCTCTCAACAGCATCACAGTCAAGGACAAATACCCTATTCTAGTAGTAGATGAATTGCCTAATGAATTAAAGGGAGCACAAGTCTTAACAAAACTGGACCTTCGATTTGGGTATCATCAAATACGAGTCTACGAAGAAGACATACCGAAAACCGCCTTTCGAACACAAAATGACCACTACAAATTTTTGGTAATTCCCTTTGGTCTCACCAATGCTCCCTCCACATTCCAGAGCCTTATGAATGATATTTTCCAGAATTATCATCATAATTTTGTGCTAGTTTTCTTCGATGATATCCTTATTTACAGCCTTTCTCTTGAAAGTCATTTTTAGCACTTACGACTTATTTTGACGATTTTGCGAGAACATGTTCTTTTTGTCAAAAAAATCAAAGTGCAGCTTTCTTCAACAGAAGGAGAAATATCTTAAGCATATCATATCAGAGGAAGGTATGGTGGCAGATCCCTCTAAAATTGAAGTAATGCAGAACTAGCCGACCCCGAGGAACATAAAATCGCTACGCTGCTTTCTCGGTTTAACAGGTTACTACCATAAGTTCATGAAAAACTATAGAAAGATCAGTGCACCCCTTACTTTCTTACTAAAAAAAGATGCTTTCTAATGGTTGGACAAAGCCACCATCATCTTTGACGAACTTAAAGCCACAATGACAACAACGCCCATACTAGCGCTACCCGACTTTGGCAAGAGTTTTTTTATTGAAGCCGATGCCTCCGGAGTCGGAATTGGTGCTATACTAATGCAAGATGGCCACCCCCTCGCTTATACTTGTAAGGCAATATCTCCTTCCAATCTTAAGATGACTATTTATGACAAGGAGATGCTCGCAATTATGTATGCGGTGACCAAATGGAGACCGTACTTGATTGGGCGACGCTTTCAAATCAAGACCGATCATAAAAGCCTAAAATATTTCTTAGAGTAGAAGATATCTTCCCCCAAGCAGCAAAAATGGGTAACAAAGCTTCTTGGATATGATTATGAAATAACTTACAAAAAGGGGAAAGAGAATGTTGTTGCATATGCGCTTTCGTGACTATCCGAGCAAGCTGAATTTTCAGTCGTTTCACTTTCGACTAGTGACTTCCTTGAGGATATTAAGAGGGAATGGTAGGAAGATCCGGAGACCAATAAGATCATAAAAAAATTGGAGGAAGCACCAAGCTCCATGGCTCATTACAGTTGGGACCCAAAAGAATTACGCTATAAGGGACGCATTGTGCTTATACCAAATTCTACTTGCATAAATACCATCCTTCAAGAGATGCATTCCACACCTGCAGTTAGGCACTCTGGGTTTCTAAGAACCTATAAGAGAATTAAGCAATTTTTTTATTGGGTAGGGATGAAAAATATTATTGCTAAATTTGTGGCATAATGTGACGTATGTCAATGACATAAAGGCGAGACAGTGGCAAGTCTCAGAAAGTTGCAACCCTTACCCATCTCAGACTCAATATAAACTGATATATTAATGGACTTCATCGAAGGGCTTTCCTCATCATAAGGAAAAGGTACAATTCTTGTCGTGTTTGATCGCCTTACAAAGTATGCTCACTTTTGCGATATTCGTAATCCCTACATTGCTTCTAGTATTGCTCAAATCTTTATGGAGAATATTGTAAAATTATATGAGATGCCAAGATCTATTGTAAGTGATCATGATAGGGTTTTCATTAGCAGATTTTCGACAGAGTTATTCCAGATGTAGGGTACTAAATTGAAAATAAGTACGACGTATCACCCACAAACCGACGGCCAGACTGAAGTGGTGAATAGGTGCTTGGAGACATACCTCGGATGCTTCACCAGTGGCCGGCCAAAAGAGTAAACAAAGTGGCTTTCCTGAGCCGAGTGGTGTTATAATACAACTTATCATTCATCCACAAAATGTACTCCCTATGAGACTAAAAGATGTATGGCCGACCTCTCCTTGTGATCCCAAAATATATGTTGGGCACCTCTAAAGTAGAACAAGTATACAGGGAACTACAGGACAGAGATAAAATGTTGAAGTTGCTAAAAGATAATCTTATTGTAGCTAAGCAAGGATGAAACAATAATATGATTAACACAAAGGCAAAAGAGAATTTTCAATAGGAGATTGGATCTTCCTATGGCTCCAGCCATACAAGCAAATATCAATCTAGACCAAAGCATCTATGAAGATTTTACCTCGGTTCTATGGACCCTACCAAATTTTGGAGCGCATCGGAGCGGTAGAATATAGAGTAGATTTACCCGCCAGCTCTCTAATCCATCTAGTCTTTGATGTGTTGTGTTTAAAGCTCAAGCTAGTGTTAGGATCGGAGCGACACTAAGAGGGGGGGGTGAATTAGTGCAGCGGTAAAGTACGATAAACTTTTGATGATTTAAACACTTTCGGAAACTTCGTACGATAAAAGTAACGTTTCATTTGAAACCGTTTCGATTGCGTTTTAACTTGAAGGGATACGTAAGAAGGAGACAAAGAAGTAGAGCATCAAAGTGAAGATGGTTTGCAGTAATATAAATGACAATAAGTAAATGCAAACCAGAGAACACACCAATTTAAAGTGGTTTGGTCAAAATGACCTACATCCACTTGCGAAGCCTTCTTCGAAGAGGCTCCCAACTTCCACTAGCAAATCACTTTGAAGGGGAAGGACAAATACCCCTCTTACAACCTTTTACAAGTGGTTCACACTCTTACAAAATTTTAAAGAGAAAGAGGGAGGTGAACACTCAAGCTATTGAAAACAAAAACTTGCTAAAAGCTTTGCTAAGACTTTTATCTCAATCTTTTGCTTCTCAAAGGTTGTTATCTCAACTGAGAATTGAGGGGTATTTATAGGCCTCAAGAGGATTCAAATTTGGGCTCCAAAATTTAAATTCTCTTTGGTTCCCGATGTTGGCGATGCCACCGCTTGTCAGTGTCTGACACTAACAGTTTACTGGCGGGGCCACCGCCGGACCTCTGGGGTGCTGGGCGGTGCCACCGCTCAGTCCAGCGGTGCCACCGCTTGGTTCTCGGGTTCTAGGCGGTGCCACCGCCTACACTATTTTAGCTCACTGGTTGGGCTCCAAACTTGGCCCAAACCAGTCCGAACTCGGGCCCAATTGGCCCCTATTTGAGTTATAGGATTAACACATAGTCCTAATCCTAATTAACGTGCTAACTACGAATTTAAAGATATTTTCTAAGCTATTACAAAGTCCGCAAGTCAAGACTTTATTCGACGAACTTCCGACGGTCTTCCGACGAACTCTCGGAAACGAGACAGCCCAAAGTCATCTACCAAATATGACTATCCAAGGAGTACTCTAGACCCAGCCGAGTGTCATTATTGATCGATGGATCATGACTCAACGATGACGACCCACTACTAAAGTGCTAATATAGTGGGCAAATCTACCAGCAGAAGATGCCACTTGGGAGAATTATGATGACTTAAAGATCAAATTCCCAAAATTCACGGATTATCAGCCTCGAGGATAAGGCTGATTTGAAGAGGGTGGGTCTGTTAGGACTTTATCTAGGAGAATCCTAATAAAGTTTCATTGAAAGAGGCATTCATGTAAAATCTATATAGTCGTCCCCTATTAAAGAGGTGAAGAGGCCGGCTAAGGTTAGGGTTAGTTGAAAGGTTGCTTCTTAGAGTAGGAGTCTTATTAGGAGTTGGTTAGAAGTAGGAGTCTTGAGTAGAAGTCCTATTAGGAGTTGGGGTTTAGAAGCCTTATAAATAGTTATGTATTCATCCTCTTTTAATAAGCAATATATGAATCTTCTTAATAGCCTTTGGGCAGCAACCTAGAGGAAGGAACTCCTATAGAGTTCCAAGGAGGCTGATCCCCTAAAGAGATCAACCCCAAGCTTAGAATCTAAAAAGGTTCTAATAGATTCAATCAACGTCTTAACGTAACCTCGAGGGACTCGACCAATCATGCTAAGCTTGTATATGTATGCAACTCTTGCTAATCACAACTCTTTATGATTCCCATCCTTTTTGGCCTCCAAACCACCATAGCCTCGAGAGACTCGACCAACTAAGATGTTTAGTTAAGTCATCACCATCATTATAAGATAAATATGATTCGATGATATACCCTCGAGGGACTTGACTAAGCATACCATGTCCTCTGGTCACTGATAACATCTCTATGTCATAGGCAAGATATCAAAGTGCGATATAAGTAAGCCTCGAGTGACTCAACCAACTCAACCTATGTCGAGGATCGATTCCTACCTATAACGATGGAAGGCTATGCAGGTTAATGTAATTGTCTCAAGTTTATTTACTTAATTTTATCGAGAGTGGGGATTTTGATTTGGTCTCCTGTGATGTATCACACGCATACATATTTAATATATATCTACATCACAAGCAAATAAATATACATATCTAGTAGGTATACAAGCAATCACACATCATATGAGCAATCACACTAGATGATTATAGACCATGGCCTAATGTGATCAGGCCCAAGCCAGTGGGCGCAAGCACTCACATCAAGATCTGTGTATAGCGGTGCATCTCCATGCCTTGTGATCCTACATCTCATCCTCATAGGTTCCATCAACATCTCGGTGCATATTCATGTGTTGCAATCGTTCGTCTCAACCTCGTGGGTCCTACTATCGCCTTGACACTCCCGTTGTACTTCCTCGTGTAATTACAACTTAATCACAAGCACGCAGGCCTGACAATAAATAAGAAATAAATTGGAAGCTCATAGGCCCCAATAATAATAATAATCACATCAAATGTACACACATCACAAGGTCCATGATCATCTGTCTACATCATACATCATATGTATATATCTTTATATAGGACTACTAGATAAATAATAATAGTAAATTAAAATTTTTAATTAACTAATATTTTTTTAAAATTCAAGACATATAGGAAATTTTATGAATTATGAAGGGTATTTAGGTAATTTAGATAGAAAGGACATACTATGAAATTTTTAAAATTCACAGGGTTAAAAATAACTTTTGCCCAAAAAAACCTTAACCCCTTTCCTACCTTTGTTCTGTGGTTGTTGCCACCCCGTCGGCGGCGCCCTCTACTAGGGGAGGGGGCGTCGCCCCTACCCGGGGGTGGCGTCACCCTTGTAGGTGTTGGGAAAATCTTTAAGGGGCGACATCACATGCGTAGCGGAATAATAAGAAAACAAAATCCAGGATTCCCAAAGAGATGTTCGTCGTCGTCCGAAGATTGGTGCGCAAAATCCGCGAAATTGAAAAACTGCGTATAGAATAGATTGTGTTACCTAGGGAAATCGTATATCCCTGTTTCCTTACAGATCCTTAGGAGAGGGTTAAGGAGGTCAAGTGTCCTCCTCTCTAGCGGTGATCCACGCAGCAGGGCTGCGACGACACTCCTCAAAACTCCAAGCCTGCTCTGAGATGGAGAGGGGAAGGAGAATAGGAGAGGCAAGCAAAGGCTCTAGCCTATGAGGTTCTGAATCCCTCCTATTTATAGAGGTCCCCTGTCAAACCCTAATGGATCATCACCTAGTGGGTATTGGATCTGCATCCAATAACCCAAGCCTTTTAGATTAGTGGATATCTATCCAATAATCTCTTATGGGCTCTTATTGGATCTCGTCCATAGGATCCAATAATTCAGGGGCTTATTGGATATCCAATAAGACAAGGGCTCCGTCGGATATCTCATATTCGAACCTCTACTCATCGCAATGCCTACCATATGTATGTGACCCTCTAGGCCCAATATCGAGCTAGCCATGAGTCATACCTGTTAGAACTCCTTCTAACTCAGTGAATTATTATCTCTGTAATAATTCACTTGACTCATTAACTACGGACATACTAGGCCACTACGCCGTAGTCCCTAGATGATACAGGAGAATTCAATCCATTGGACCTATCTGTACTCAGTTACCGTGTACCTATAGTCCCTCATCCATCTAATATCCTAGAGACCGTATATCGAGCATGGTGCTGTCAGACCCATACGGTTTCTACTCAAGTCTCGCTCTAATCGGATTCTCCCGGAGAACTCTTTCTCTCTCAACCCGAATGACCCTGGCCAGGGATTTGTCTGAGCAAGAACACATGAGATATTCTTCTCATGACGCCGAGAGTGGATGATCATCTATCGACACTCAATAGCCCTCCTCATAAGGTCGACTACCACTCCCAATGACTAGCTGTACTAGATCTGGGATAGCCAAACCTATAAGTCTGGTATCAAAGAGTGGAGCACTCATACAAGACATCCTTGGTGTCTCAGGTCTAAGGACCAGATATACCACTAGGACTACGGAATCGTTGTCTGACAATAAGGCATCATCAACCATCCAACATTCCGTAAGCGGATCAATCAGTGAACTCATTCTCCAATGAGCACTCGTACTGTATCCCTAGTGTCCCTACATGAGCAGCAATGAGACCCACTACATCCATCATATGAACGGGTATACAGCACACCAGTTTGTCTGGTTATCACGATGTCCTTCTAGAGTAACTTATGACCGGGATTATTTAGGATATGTGTTTAAAGGTGAATCAATCTCATTTTCATGATCTCATCACGATCTGATTCCCATTGCATAAATCCAAGGACATCACAATATATATATGCATATATGCAATAGTTATAAAGTGATATATGTCAAAATATAATTAGCAAAAAAGATTCTGTATCAAGTCACATGTGCCATCACTCACGTGATTGGCTTGCTGGGCACCTATGACTAGCAATCTCCCACTTGACCTAAAGCCAATCACCTATGTGTCTGATCCCCATCAGACCCCTGTGATGCTCAAAGACAATTTGAGACAACGGCTTTGTCAATGGATCTGCATTGTTATCTTCGGATGGAACTCTTTCCACTACTACATCTCCTCGGGTTACGATCTATCTGATAAGGTGGAACCTCCTCATAACATGCTTAGATTTCTGATGAGACCTAAGTTCCTTCGCTTGAGCAATCGTCCCGTTGTTGTCGCAATATAAGGAGATCGCTCCTCGCTACCCGGCAGGACTCCCAAATCTATGATGAACTTCTTCAACCAGACTCCCTCCTTTATTGCATCTGATGCAGTAATGTACTCCGCCTCTATGGTCGAGTCAGTAGTAGTATCTTGCTTGGAACTCTTCTAGCACACTGCTCCTCCATTCAAGGTGTACACGTATCCCGAATTCAACTTGCTATCATCAACATCAGACTGAAAACTTGAGTCTATGTAGCCGTCAACCTTAAGGCTACAACCTCTATATACTAGTAAAAGATCCTTAGTCCTTCTCAAGTACTTAAGGATACACTTTACTTCTTTCCAGTGCTCCAAGCCTGGATCCGTCTTATACCTGCTCATGATACTCAGAGCATGCGCTATATCAGGCCTAGTACATAGCATGACATACATGATAGACCCTATTGCTGAGGCATAAGGTATCATATCCATGTTCGCCCTTTCTTCTGGAGTCTTTTGGGACATACTCGTAGAAAGTGATATCTCATGTCTCATCGGTGTGAGACCACTCTTGAAATTTTCCATGCCAAACCTTTTGATAATGGTTTCTATGTACCTAGACTGGGACAAGCCAAGCATCCTCTTGGATCTATCTCTATAGATTCTAATCCCCAAGATATCGGATGCTTCCCCTAAGTCCTTCATGGAGAAGTGTCTAGATAACCAAACCTTTATTGTAGATAGCATTCCTACATCATTCCCAATGATCAGGATGTCATCCACATACAACACCAAAAAGGTGATAGCGCTCCCACTTTCCTTCCTGTACACACAAGGCTCATCTTCGTTCTTAATGAAGTCATAAGATCTGATTACCTCATCAAATCTTATGTTCCAACTTTGGGAAGCTTGCTTTAGTCTATAAATGGATCTGAGCAACCTACACACCTTATCTGGGCAGTTCTTGACACGAATCCCTCAGGTTACATCATATACACCTCCTCCTCGAGGTTCCCATTGAGGAATACAGTTTTCACATCCATCTACCAAATCTCATAATCATAGTGTGTTGTAATAGCCAATAGAATTATGATGGATTTTAGCATTGCTACAGGTGAGAAGGTTTCATCGTAGTCAACACCTTGCCTTTGACGATACCCCTTAGCCACTAGCCTTGCTTTATAGGACTCTACCTTTCCATCTACTTCGATCTTTTTCTTAAAGATTCACTTGTAACCAATAGGTATAATACCTTCGGGCGCATCAACTAGGTTCTAAACCTTGTTGGAGTACATAGAATCCATCTCAGAATTCATGGCTTCTTGCCACTTCCCGGAGTCTATACTCATAATAGCCTCCTCGTAGGTCTGAAGACCAATATCCTTAACATTCTCTCCTCTAATATGTCCCACATATCTCTCAGGAGGATGGGATACTCTATCAGACCTACGTAAAGTTGAAACTTGTGTATTAGGTACCTGAACAAACTCGGGCTATAGAGTGGTGCTTGAGCTTGGTTCTCCAACCTCGCTCAACTCTATCATTCTCCCACTATCTCCGCCAAGAATGTGTTCCTTCTCAAGGAACATTGCTCTCTTAGCTATAAAGATCTTTTGGTCCTCGAGATGATAGAAATAATACCCACAAGTTTCCTTAGGGTATCCCACAAATTTGTATCGCTCTGTCCTTGATTCTAACTTATCGGGGTTGTGTTTTTTAACGTGGGCAGGGTAGCACCAAATCTTAACAACCTTAAGATTAGGCTTCTTCCCTTTCCATATCTCATATGGTATGGACACTACCGACTTAGTTGGAACTCTGTTCATAAGGTAAGCTGTGGTTTCTATGGCATATCCCCATAATGAGATGGGCAGGTCAGCGAAACTCATCATGGACCGTACCATGTCTAATAGCGTACGATTTCTCCTTTCAGAGACATCATTGAGTTGAGGTGTATAAGGAGGTGTCCATTGGGATAATATCCCATGGTCCTTGAGAAACTGAGTAAACTCTGTACTTAAGTACTCACCTCCTCGATCTGATCGAAGAGTTTTGATACTCTTTCCAGTCTGGTTCTTCACCTCATTCTTATACTCTATGAATTTCTCAAAGGTCTCGGACTTGTACTTCATTAAGTACACATATACATACCTTGAGAAATTATCAGTAAAGGTAATGAAGTAGGATTAACCACCAATGGCATGAGTTGACATGGGTCCACATACATCACTATGTATGAGTTCTAACACCTCTGTAGCTCTCTCTCTAGTTCCACTAAATGGAGAGTTGGTCCGTTTTCCACAAAGACAAGGCTCGTAAGTTGCATATGACACATAGTCGAATGGATTTAGCCTACAATGCCACAGGTATGCACTGTTCATCTCATCTCATTTTCTCTTGGACATATTTACATTCATGATATGTGGAGTAGTGTCTAATATAAATAAACCATTATGCAATGTTCCTTTCGTGATGATCTTATCATATAATAATATCGAACAATCATTGTTCTCAAAAACTAATTTATATCTACTAACTGTCAAATATGAAATGGAGATAATGTTTTTTATAATAGAAGGAACAAAATAACATGCATCTAATGCAATAAAAGCTCCACCAGGCAAATGTAGGGCGACCTCACCAATAGCTACTACAACAACTTTTGCTCCATTACCCATCTTGAGGTCCATCTCGCCTCTCTCTAGTCTCCTAGGCCTTGCCATAACCTGCAACGAATTGCATATATGATAAGCACTACCAGTATCCAATACCCATGTGTTATCGTAAGAGTTTAACAAATGGAGACTGATCATGAATGTACCTGAAGCTTCAACAAGCTTTTATTTTGCCCTTTCTGCAAGGTATTCTTTGCAGTTCCTCTTCCAATGCCCATCTTTACCATAGTGGAAGCACTGGCCTTTATCCTTTGCTAGGTCTTTCTTAGCAACCTTTGCTTTACCTGGTTTACCCTTGCCCTTTCCCTTCTTAAGGGACATTTCTGCTTTCCTTTTCTTTCTGGTCTCACTATTATAGAGAACTGGCTTCTCTTTCTTAATAGTACTCTCTATCTCCCTCAACATATTGAGGAGCTCTGGGAGAGTCACCTCAAGCTTATTTATATTAAAATTCATTATGAACTGTGAAAAGAAATCTGGTAGGGACTGAAGCACAATGTCCACACACAAGTAATCCTCTAGGACTATTCCTAGACCTGTGAGTTTCTCTATCCACTCAATCATCTTTAGGACATGGTTCTGAACCAATGTCCCCTCAATCATCCTAGCGCGGAAGAGGCTCTTGGATATCTCATATCGCTGAGTCCTTCCCTGTTCCTTAAACAATTTGCGGACATGTAAGAGAATAGATCTGGTATCCATCTTTTCATATTGTCTCTATAACTCAGGAGTCATAGAGCCCAACATATAGCATTGAGCAAGAGTGGAGTCATCAATGTACTTCACGTAGCGAACGATCTCATCCTCGCTTGCCTCTTCTTCGGGCGTAGGCATCATTGTATCAAGGACGTACACGATTTTCTTCACTGTAAGAACAATTCTCAAGTTACGGAGCCAATCCATATAATTTGGACCAGTGAGGCAGTTGACATCAAGTATGCCATATAAGGGATTTGAAAGCGACATTTTCTGAAAATAAAGATACAGCAGAAATGAATAACATACAGATTTTACAAGAAATAAACTATCAAGATATGGACTTCTATCTTAATATGCTCCCACTATTTTACAAACGAGTCATGCGACACCCTCAGCACGTGAAACGGAAGTCTCCGGCAAACTTCTAGTGGGGATCAGGATCCAATCAGCGTCTTAGTGTAACCTCGAGGGACTCGACCAATCACACTAAGCCTAAAAGGTAGGCAACTCTTGCTGATCATAACTCTTTGTGATTCTCGTCCTGTTCGACCTCCGAATCACCATGGTCTCGAGGGACTCGACCATCCATGATGCTCGGTTAAGTCAACACCTTCGTTACAAGATGAGTCTGATTTGATGATATACCCTCGAGGGACTTGACCAAGCATACCATGTCCTCAGGTCACCGATGACATCTCTATGTCGTAAGCAAGATAGCGAATCGTGATATAGGTGAGTCTTGAGGGACTCGACCAACTCAACCTATACCGGGAATCGGTTCCTACTTATAACGATGGAAGGCCACGTGGGTCAATCTAATTACCTCACGTTTACCGACTTAATATTATCGAGAGAGATGTTTCTATGATTTGGTCTCCTAATATGACATGCCACACATATACATATTTAATATATATCTACATCGCATGTGTATAAGCAATCACACCAAATGATTATGGACCACAACCTAATGTGATTAGGCCCGAGCCAGTAGGCCTAATCACTCACATCAAGATCTATGTGTCCAACGGTGCATCTCCATGCCCTATGATCATCTATCTCGTCCTTATCGGTTCCGTCGACATCTCGATGCATCTTCATGCATCGCAATTGTTCGTCTCGTGGGTCCCGCTATCACATCCACGCTCCCGCTGCGCTTCCTCATGTGATTACAACTTAATCATAGGCACGCAGGCCCGATAATAAATGAGAAATATAATGGAGGCTCGTAGACCCTAATAATAATAATCACAAGTACACACATCACACGGTCCATGATCATCCGTCCACACATCATATATCACATGTATAAATAATTATCATCATGTAGGACTACTGGATAATAATAAAAATAATAATCAACTAAACTTTTTAATTAATTAGTATTTTATGAAATCAAAGACATATAGAGAATTTCTTAATTCCTAGGGGTATTTTCATAATTTAGATAAAATATAGAAATTAAAATTTCTAAAATTTCGAGGGGTAAACCTGTCTTTTGCCCAGAAAAACCTAATGCCCTCATCCTCCCCTATTGTTGCTACTACTGCCGCCTCTGCCACCCTGCCGGCGGCGGGCTATGCGGCGGAGGGTGGGGTCGCTGCCCACGCTTCCAGGCGGCACGCCCGCTGGCGGCGCTGCCCCTATAGTTGGGCGCCCCCACGGACGGACACCCCTATGGGCGTCGTCCCCTCCGCGGGCGGTTCTGCCCACGAGGCAGCGCCCGTAGGCGGTGTTGCATTGCTGGGCGGCTGCCCCTGTTGGGTTTTTGCCCACGGGAGCAGCGGCCACAGGCGCCGCTACCCTTGCGGCCGCTGCTGCAGGCTACTTGCTTGCACGCAGATGGTAGTGCTGCCATCTGCAACGACAGCGAGGGCAGCAATAGTTGCTGCCCTATTCCGCTTTTGCGTCAACGATTTTGACGTCAAAAGCTTCTCCAAAACACAACACATGCAGTTTAAAACTAATATATCGCACGAACAACCTGGCTCTGATACCACTGTTGGGAAAATCTTTGGGAGCGACATCACATGCAGAGCGGAAGAACAAGAAAATAAAATCCCTGATTCCCAAAGAGATGTTCATCGTCGTGTGAAGATTGGTGCGTAAAATCCGCGAAACTGAAAAACTGCGTATAGAATAGATTGTGTTACCTACGAAGATCGTATATCCCTATTTCCTTATAGATCCTTAGGAGAAGGTGAAGGAGATCCAGAGTCCTCCTCTCTAGCGATGATCCACATAGTAGGGCTGCGACGACGCTCCTCAAAACTCCAGGCCTGCTCTGAGGTGGAGAGGGGAA